>NW_027448102.1:5000-305000 GCF_038048845.1 Mixophyes fleayi | reverse complement strand
TTAGAAATGTCATGAGAAACAAGAATTATGTAAAAGGATTGATGTTAGTCATTGTTTCCAAGAGAAAGGGAGACAGGAGTGTAAAAAAGCCTTGTTTTTGGACGGCAATGAAGAAATGACTATCTTTTGCGATTTCTCTTGCTCAGAAAGACTTAGGAAGTTGATAATTGTGGGCAATGTTAGAAATGTCATGAGAAACAAGAATTATGTAAAAGGATTGATGTAAGTCATTGTTTCCAAGAGAAAGGGAGACAGGAGTGTAAAAAAGCGTTGTTTTTGGACGGCAATGAAGAAATGACTATCTTTTACGATTTCTCTTGCTCAGAAAGACTTAGAAAGTTGATAATTGTGGGCAATGTTAGAAATGTCATGAGAAACAAGAATTATGTAAAAGGATTGATGTAAGTCATTGTTTCCAAGAGAAAGGGAGACAGGAGTGTAAAAAAGCCTTGTTTTTGGACGGCAATGAAGAAATGACTATGTTTTTCGATTTTTCTTGCTCAGAAAGACTTAGAAAGTTGATAATTGTGGGCAATGTTAGAAATGTCATGAGAAACAAGAATTATGTTAAAGGATTGATGTAAGTCATTGTTTCCAAGAGAAAGGGAGACAGGAGTGTAAAAAAGCCTTGTTTTTGGACGGCAATGAAGAAATGACTATCTTTTGCGATTTCTCTTGCTCAGAAAGACTTAGAAAGTTGATAATTGTGGGCAATGTTAGAAATGTCATGAGAAACAAGAATTATGTAAAAGGATTGATGTTAGTCATTGTTTCCAAGAGAAAGTGAGACAGAAGTGTAAAAAAGCCTTGTTTTTGGACGGCAATGAAGAAATGACTATCTTTTGCGATTTCTCTTGCTCAGAAAGACTTAGAAAGTTGATAATTGTGGGCAATGTTAGAAATGTCATGAGAAACAAGAATTATGTAAATGGATTGATGTAAGTCATTGTTTCCAAGAGAAAGGGAGACAGGAGTGTAAAAAAGCCTTGTTTTTGGACGGCAATGAAGAAATGACTATCTTTTGCGATTTCTCTTGCTCAGGAAGACTTAGAAAGTTGATAATTGTGGGCAATGTTAGAAATGTCATGAGAAACAAGAATTATGTAAAAGGATTGATGTTAGTCATTGTTTCCAAGAAAAAGGGAGACAGGAGTGTAAAAAAGCCTTGTTTTTGGACGGCAATGAAGAAATGACTATCTTTTGCAATTTCTCTTGCTCAGAAAGACTTAGAAAGTTGATAATTGTGGGCAATGTTAGAAATGTCATGAGAAACAAGAATTATGTAAAAGGATTGATGTTAGTCATTGTTTCCAAGAGAAAGTGAGACAGGAGTGTAAATAAGCCTTGTTTTTGGACGGCAATGAAGAAATGACTATGTTTTGCGATTTTTCTTGATCAGAAAGACTTAGAAAGTTGATAATTGTGGGCAATGTTAGAAATGTCATGAGAAACAAGAATTATGTAAAAGGATTGATGTAAGTCATTGTTTCCAAGAGAAAGGGAGACAGGAGTGTAAAAAAGCCTTGTTTTTGGACGGCAATGAAGAAATGACTATCTTTTGCGATTTCTCTTGCTCAGAAAGACTTAGAAAGTTGATAATTGTGGGCAATGTTAGAAATGTCATGAGAAACAAGAATTATGTAAAAGGATTGATGTTAGTCATTGTTTCCAAGAGAAAGGGAGACAGGAGTGTAAAAAAGCCTTGTTTTTGGACGGCAATGAAGAAATGACTATCTTTTGCGATTTCTCTTGCTCAGAAAGACTTAGGAAGTTGATAATTGTGGGCAATGTTAGAAATGTCATGAGAAACAAGAATTATGTAAAAGGATTGATGTAAGTCATTGTTTCCAAGAGAAAGGGAGACAGGAGTGTAAAAAAGCCTTGTTTTTGGACGGCAATGAAGAAATGACTATCTTTTACGATTTCTCTTGCTCAGAAAGACTTAGAAAGTTGATAATTGTGGGCAATGTTAGAAATGTCATGAGAAACAAGAATTATGTAAAAGGATTGATGTAAGTCATTGTTTCCAAGAGAAAGGGAGACAGGAGTGTAAAAAAGCCTTGTTTTTGGACGGCAATGAAGAAATGACTATGTTTTTCGATTTTTCTTGCTCAGAAAGACTTAGAAAGTTGATAATTGTGGGCAATGTTAGAAATGTCATGAGAAACAAGAATTATGTTAAAGGATTGATGTAAGTCATTGTTTCCAAGAGAAAGGGAGACAGGAGTGTAAAAAAGCCTTGTTTTTGGACGGCAATGAAGAAATGACTATCTTTTGCGATTTCTCTTGCTCAGAAAGACTTAGAAAGTTGATAATTGTGGGCAATGTTAGAAATGTCATGAGAAACAAGAATTATGTAAAAGGATTGATGTTAGTCATTGTTTCCAAGAGAAAGGGAGACAGGAGTGTAAAAAAGCCTTGTTTTTGGACGGCAATGAAGAAATGACTATCTTTTGCGATTTCTCTTGCTCAGAAAGACTTAGAAAGTTGATAATTGTGGGCAATGTTAGAAATGTCATGAGAAACAAGAATTATGTAAATGGATTGATGTAAGTCATTGTTTCCAAGAGAAAGGGAGACAGGAGTGTAAAAAAGCCTTGTTTTTGGACGGCAATGAAGAAATGACTATCATTTGCGATTTCTCTTGCTCAGAAAGACTTAGAAAGTTGATAATTGTGGGCAATGTTAAAAATGTCATGAGAAACAAGAATTATGTAAAAGGATTGATGTAAGTCATTGTTTCCAAGAGAAAGGGAGACAGGAGTGTAAAAAAGCGTTGTTTTTGGACGGCAATGAAGAAATGACTATCTTTTGCGATTTCTCTTGCTCAGAAAGACTTAGCAAGTTTATAATTGTGGGCAATGTTAGAAATGTCATGAGAAACAAGAATTATGTAAAAGGATTGATGTAAGTCATTGTTTCCAAGAGAAAGGGAGACAGTAGTGTAAAAAAGCGTTGTTTTTGGACGGCAATGAAGAAATGACTATGTTTTGCGATTTTTCTTGATCAGAAAGACTTAGAAAGTTGATAATTGTGGGCAATGTTAGAAATGTCATGAGAAACAAGAATTATGTAAAAGGATTGATGTAAGTCATTGTTTCCAAGAGAAAGGGAGACAGGAGTGTAAAAAAGCCTTGTTTTTGGACGGCAATGAAGAAATGACTATCTTTTGCGATTTTTCTTGCTCAGAAAGACTTAGAAAGTTGATAATTGTGGGCAATGTTAGAAATGTCATGAGAAACAAGAATTATGTTAAAGGATTGATGTAAGTCATTGTTTCCAAGAGAAAGGGAGACAGGAGTGTAAAAAAGCCTTGTTTTTGGACGGCAATGAAGAAATGACTATCTTTTGCGATTTCTCTTGCTCAGAAAGACTTAGAAAGTTGATAATTGTGGGCAATGTTAGAAATGTCATGAGAAACAAGAATTATGTAAAAGGATTGATGTTAGTCATTGTTTCCAAGAGAAAGGGAGACAGGAGTGTAAAAAAGCTTTGTTTTTGGACGGCAATGAAGAAATGACTATCTTTTGCGATTTCTCTTGCTCAGAAAGACTTAGAAAGTTGATAATTGTGGGCAATGTTAGAAATGTCATGAGAAACAAGAATTATGTAAAAGGATTGATGTTAGTCATTGTTTCCAAGAGAAAGGGAGACAGGAGTGTAAAAAAGCCTTGTTTTTGGACGGCAATGAAGAAATGACTATCTTTTGCGATTTCTCTTGCTCAGAAAGACTTAGAGAGTTGATAATTGTGGGCAATGTTAGAAATGTCATGAGAAACAAGAATTATGTAAAAGGATTGATGTAAGCCATTGTTTCCAAGAGAAAGGGAGACAGGAGTGTAAAAAAGCCTTGTTTTTGGACTGCAATGAAGAAATGACTATCTTTTGCGATTACTCTTGCTCAGAAAGACTTAGAAAGTTGATAATTGTGGGCAATGTTAGAAATGTCATGAGAAACAAGAATTATGTAAAAGGATTGATGTAAGTCATTGTTTCCAAGAGAAAGGGAGACAGGAGTGTAAAAAAGCCTTGTTTTTGGACGGCAATGAAGAAATGACTATGTTTTTCGATTTTCATTGCTCAGAAAGACTTAGAAAGTTGATAATTGTGGGCAATGTTAGAAATGTCATGAGAAACAAGAATTATGTAAAAGGATTGATGTTAGTCATTGTTTCCAAGAGAAAGTGAGACAGAAGTGTAAAAAAGCCTTGTTTTTGGACGGCAATGAAGAAATGACTATCTTTTGCGATTTCTCTTGCTCAGAAAGACTTAGAAAGTTGATAATTGTGGGCAATGTTAGAAATGTCATGAGAAACAAGAATTATGTAAATGGATTGATGTAAGTCATTGTTTCCAAGAGAAAGGGAGACAGGAGTGTAAAAAAGCCTTGTTTTTGGACGGCAATGAAGAAATGACTATCTTTTGCGATTTCTCTTGCTCAGAAAGACTTAGAAAGTTGATAATTGTGGGCAATGTTAGAAATGTCATGAGAAACAAGAATTATGTAAATGGATTGATGTAAGTCATTGTTTCCAAGAGAAAGGGAGACAGGAGTGTAAAAAAAGCCTTGTTTTTGGACGGCAATGAAGAAATGACTATCATTTGCGATTTCTCTTGCTCAGAAAGACTTAGAAAGTTGATAATTGTGGGCAATGTTAGAAATGTCATGAGAAACAAGAATTATGTAAAAGGATTGATGTAAGTCATTGTTTCCAAGAGAAAGGGAGACAGGAGTGTAAAAAAGCGTTGTTTTTGGACGGCAATGAAGAAATGACTCTTTTGCGATTTCTCTTGCTCAGAAAGACTTAGCAAGTTTATAATTGTGGGCAATGTTAGAAATGTCATGAGAAACAAGAATTATGTAAAAGGATTGATGTAAGTCATTGTTTCCAAGAGAAAGGGAGACAGTAGTGTAAAAAAGCGTTGTTTTTGGACGGCAATGAAGAAATGACTATGTTTTGCGATTTTTCTTGATCAGAAAGACTTAGAAAGTTGATAATTGTGGGCAATGTTAGAAATGTCATGAGAAACAAGAATTATGTAAAAGGATTGATGTAAGTCATTGTTTCCAAGAGAAAGGGAGACAGGAGTGTAAAAAAGCCTTGTTTTTGGACGGCAATGAAGAAATGACTATCTTTTGCGATTTCTCTTGCTCAGAAAGACTTAGAGAGTTGATAATAGTGGGCAATGTTAGAAATGTCATGAGAAACAAGAATTATGTAAAAGGATTGATGTTAGTCATTGTTTCCAAGAGAAAGGGAGACAGGAGTGTAAAAAAGCCTTGTTTTTGGACGGCAATGAAGAAATGACTATCTTTTGCGATTTTTCTTGCTCAGAAAGACTTAGAAAGTTGATAATTGTGGGCAATGTTAGAAATGTCATGAGAAACAAGAATTATGTAAAAGGATTGGTGTAAGTCATTGTTTTCAAGAGAAAGTGAGACAGGAGTGTAAAAAAGCGTTGTTTTTGGACGGCAATGAAGAAATTACTATGTTTTGCGATTTTTCTTGATCAGAAAGACTTAGAAAGTTGATAATTGTGGGCAATGTTAGAAATGTCATGAGAAACAAGAATTATGTAAAAGGATTGATGTAAGTCATTGTTTCCAAGAGAAAGGGAGACAGTAGTGTAAAAAAGCGTTGTTTTTGGACGGCAATGAAGAAATGACTATGTTTTGCGATTTTTCTTGATCAGAAAGACTTAGAAAGTTGATAATTGTGGGCAATGTTAGAAATGTCATGAGAAACAAGAATTATGTTAAAGGATTGATGTAAGTCATTGTTTCCAAGAGAAAGTGAGACAGGAGTGTAAAAAAGCGTTGTTTTTGGACGGCAATGAAGAAATTACTATGTTTTGCGATTTTTCTTGATCAGAAAGACTTAGAAAGTTGATAATTGTGGGCAATGTTAGAAATGTCATGAGAAACAAGAATTATGTAAAAGGATTGATGTAAGTCATTGTTTCCAAGAGAAAGGGAGACAGGAGTGTAAAAAAGCCTTGTTTTTGGACGGCAATGAAGAAATGACTATGTTTTTCGATTTTTCTTGCTCAGAAAGACTTAGAAAGTTGATAATTGTGGGCAATGTTAGAAATGTCATGAGAAACAAGAATTATGTTAAAGGATTGATGTAAGTCATTGTTTCCAAGAGAAAGGGAGACAGGAGTGTAAAAAAGCCTTGTTTTTGGACGGCAATGAAGAAATGACTATCTTTTGCGATTTCTCTTGCTCAGAAAGACTTAGAAAGTTGATAATTGTGGGCAATGTTAGAAATGTCATGAGAAACAAGAATTATGTAAAAGGATTGATGTTAGTCATTGTTTCCAAGAGAAAGTGAGACAGAAGTGTAAAAAAGCCTTGTTTTTGGACGGCAATGAAGAAATGACTATCTTTTGCGATTTCTCTTGCTCAGAAAGACTTAGAAAGTTGATAATTGTGGGCAATGTTAGAAATGTCATGAGAAACAAGAATTATGTAAATGGATTGATGTAAGTCATTGTTTCCAAGAGAAAGGGAGACAGGAGTGTAAAAAAGCCTTGTTTTTGGACGGCAATGAAGAAATGACTATCTTTTGCGATTTCTCTTGCTCAGGAAGACTTAGAAAGTTGATAATTGTGGGCAATGTTAGAAATGTCATGAGAAACAAGAATTATGTAAAAGGATTGATGTTAGTCATTGTTTCCAAGAAAAAGGGAGACAGGAGTGTAAAAAAGCCTTGTTTTTGGACGGCAATGAAGAAATGACTATCTTTTGCAATTTCTCTTGCTCAGAAAGACTTAGAAAGTTGATAATTGTGGGCAATGTTAGAAATGTCATGAGAAACAAGAATTATGTAAAAGGATTGATGTTAGTCATTGTTTCCAAGAGAAAGTGAGACAGGAGTGTAAATAAGCCTTGTTTTTGGACGGCAATGAAGAAATGACTATGTTTTGCGATTTTTCTTGATCAGAAAGACTTAGAAAGTTGATAATTGTGGGCAATGTTAGAAATGTCATGAGAAACAAGAATTATGTAAAAGGATTGATGTAAGTCATTGTTTCCAAGAGAAAGGGAGACAGGAGTGTAAAAAAGCCTTGTTTTTGGACGGCAATGAAGAAATGACTATCTTTTGCGATTTCTCTTGCTCAGAAAGACTTAGAAAGTTGATAATTGTGGGCAATGTTAAAAATGTCATGAGAAACAAGAATTATGTAAAAGGATTGATGTAAGTCATTGTTTCCAAGAGAAAGGGAGACAGGAGTGTAAAAAAGCGTTGTTTTTGGACGGCAATGAAGAAATGACTATCTTTTGCGATTTCTCTTGCTCAGAAAGACTTAGCAAGTTTATAATTGTGGGCAATGTTAGAAATGTCATGAGAAACAAGAATTATGTAAAAGGATTGATGTAAGTCATTGTTTCCAAGAGAAAGGGAGACAGTAGTGTAAAAAAGCGTTGTTTTTGGACGGCAATGAAGAAATGACTATGTTTTGCGATTTTTCTTGATCAGAAAGACTTAGAAAGTTGATAATTGTGGGCAATGTTAGAAATGTCATGAGAAACAAGAATTATGTAAAAGGATTGATGTAAGTCATTGTTTCCAAGAGAAAGGGAGACAGGAGTGTAAAAAAGCCTTGTTTTTGGACGGCAATGAAGAAATGACTATCTTTTGCGATTTTTCTTGCTCAGAAAGACTTAGAAAGTTGATAATTGTGGGCAATGTTAGAAATGTCATGAGAAACAAGAATTATGTTAAAGGATTGATGTAAGTCATTGTTTCCAAGAGAAAGGGAGACAGTAGTGTAAAAAAGCGTTGTTTTTGGACGGCAATGAAGAAATGACTATGTTTTGCGATTTTTCTTGATCAGAAAGACTTAGAAAGTTGATAATTGTGGGCAATGTTAGAAATGTCATGAGAAACAAGAATTATGTAAAAGGATTGATGTAAGTCATTGTTTCCAAGAGAAAGGGAGACAGGAGTGTAAAAAAGCGTTGTTTTTGGACGGCAATGAAGAAATGACTATCTTTTGCGATTTCTCTTGCTCAGAAAGACTTAGAGAGTTGATAATTGTGGGCAATGTTAGAAATGTCATGAGAAACAAGAATTATGTAAAAGGATTGATGTTAGTCATTGTTTCCAAGAGAAAGGGAGACAGGAGTGTAAAAAAGCCTTGTTCTTGGACGGCAATGAAGAAATGACTATCTTTTGCGATTTTTCTTGCTCAGAAAGACTTAGAAAGTTGATAATTGTGGGCAATGTTAGAAATGTCATGAGAAACAAGAATTATGTTAAAGGATTGATGTAAGTCATTGTTTCCAAGAGAAAGGGAGACAGGAGTGTAAAAAAGCCTTGTTTTTGGACGGCAATGAAGAAATGACTATCTTTTGCGATTTCTCTTGCTCAGAAAGACTTAGAAAGTTGATAATTGTGGGCAATGTTAGAAATGTCATGAGAAACAAGAATTATGTAAAAGGATTGATGTTAGTCATTGTTTCCAAGAGAAAGGGAGACAGGAGTGTAAAAAAGCTTTGTTTTTGGACGGCAATGAAGAAATGACTATCTTTTGCGATTTCTCTTGCTCAGAAAGACTTAGAAAGTTGATAATTGTGGGCAATGTTAGAAATGTCATGAGAAACAAGAATTATGTAAAAGGATTGATGTTAGTCATTGTTTCCAAGAGAAAGGGAGACAGGAGTGTAAAAAAGCCTTGTTTTTGGACGGCAATGAAGAAATGACTATCTTTTGCGATTTCTCTTGCTCAGAAAGACTTAGAGAGTTGATAATTGTGGGCAAGGTTAGAAATGTCATGAGAAACAAGAATTATGTAAAAGGATTGATGTAAGCCATTGTTTCCAAGAGAAAGGGAGACAGGAGTGTAAAAAAGCTTTGTTTTTGGACGGCAATGAAGAAATGACTATGTTTTGCGATTTTTCTTGATCAAAAAAACTTAGAAAGTTGATAATTGTGGGCAATGTTAGAAATGTCATGAGAAACAAGAATTATGTAAAAGGATTGATGTAAGTCATTGTTTCCAAGAGAAAGGGAGACAGGAGTGTAAAAAAGCGTTGTTTTTGGACGGCAATAAAGAAATGACTATCTTTTGCGATTTCTCTTGCTCAGAAAGACTTAGAGAGTTGATAATTGTGGGCAATGTTAGAAATGTCATGAGAAACAAGAATTATGTAAAAGGATTGATGTAAGCCATTGTTTCCAAGAGAAAGGGAGACAGGAGTGTAAAAAAGCCTTGTTTTTGGACGGCAATGAAGAAATGACTATCTTTTGCGATTTCTCTTGCTCAGAAAGACTTAGAAAGTTGATAATTGTGGGCAATGTTAGAAATGTCATGAGAAACAAGAATTATGTAAAAGGATTGATGTTAGTCATTGTTTCCAAGAGAAAGGGAGACAGGAGTGTAAAAAAGCTTTGTTTTTGGACGGCAATGAAGAAATGACTATCTTTTGCGATTTCTCTTGCTCAGAAAGACTTAGAAAGTTGATAATTGTGGGCAATGTTAGAAATGTCATGAGAAACAAGAATTATGTAAAAGGATTGATGTTAGTCATTGTTTCCAAGAGAAAGGGAGACAGGAGTGTAAAAAAGCCTTGTTTTTGGACGGCAATGAAGAAATGACTATGTTTTGCGATTTTTCTTGATCAAAAAAACTTAGAAAGTTGATAATTGTGGGCAATGTTAGAAATGTCATGAGAAACAAGAATTATGTAAAATGATTGATGTAAGTCATTGTTTCCAAGAGAAAGGGAGACAGGAGTGTAAAAAAGCGTTGTTTTTGGACGGCAATGAAGAAATGACTATCTTTTGCGATTTCTCTTGCTCAGAAAGACTTAGAAAGTTGATAATTGTGGGCAATGTTAGAAATGTCATGAGAAACAAGAATTATGTAAAAGGATTGATGTAAGTCATTGTTTCCAAGAGAAAGGGAGACAGGAGTGTAAAAAAGCCTTGTTTTTGGACGGCAATGAAGAAATGACTATCTTTTGCGATTTCTCTTGCTCAGAAAGACTTAGAAAGTTGATAATTGTGGGCAATGTTAGAAATGTCATGAGAAACAAGAATTATGTAAAAGGATTGATGTTAGTCATTGTTTCCAAGAGAAAGGGAGACAGGAGTGTAAAAAAGCTTTGTTTTTGGACGGCAATGAAGAAATGACTATCTTTTGCGATTTCTCTTGCTCAGAAAGACTTAGAAAGTTGATAATTGTGGGCAATGTTAGAAATGTCATGAGAAACAAGAATTATGTAAAAGGATTGATGTTAGTCATTGTTTCCAAGAGAAAGGGAGACAGGAGTGTAAAAAAGCCTTGTTTTTGGACGGCAATGAAGAAATGACTATCTTTTGCGATTTCTCTTGCTCAGAAAGACTTAGAGAGTTGATAATTGTGGGCAAGGTTAGAAATGTCATGAGAAACAAGAATTATGTAAAAGGATTGATGTAAGCCATTGTTTCCAAGAGAAAGGGAGACAGGAGTGTAAAAAAGCTTTGTTTTTGGACGGCAATGAAGAAATGACTATGTTTTGCGATTTTTCTTGATCAAAAAAACTTAGAAAGTTGATAATTGTGGGCAATGTTAGAAATGTCATGAGAAACAAGAATTATGTAAAAGGATTGATGTAAGTCATTGTTTCCAAGAGAAAGGGAGACAGGAGTGTAAAAAAGCGTTGTTTTTGGACGGCAATAAAGAAATGACTATCTTTTGCGATTTCTCTTGCTCAGAAAGACTTAGAGAGTTGATAATTGTGGGCAATGTTAGAAATGTCATGAGAAACAAGAATTATGTAAAAGGATTGATGTAAGCCATTGTTTCCAAGAGAAAGGGAGACAGGAGTGTAAAAAAGCCTTGTTTTTGGACGGCAATGAAGAAATGACTATCTTTTGCGATTTCTCTTGCTCAGAAAGACTTAGAAAGTTGATAATTGTGGGCAATGTTAGAAATGTCATGAGAAACAAGAATTATGTAAAAGGATTGATGTTAGTCATTGTTTCCAAGAGAAAGGGAGACAGGAGTGTAAAAAAGCTTTGTTTTTGGACGGCAATGAAGAAATGACTATCTTTTGCGATTTCTCTTGCTCAGAAAGACTTAGAAAGTTGATAATTGTGGGCAATGTTAGAAATGTCATGAGAAACAAGAATTATGTAAAAGGATTGATGTTAGTCATTGTTTCCAAGAGAAAGGGAGACAGGAGTGTAAAAAAGCCTTGTTTTTGGACGGCAATGAAGAAATGACTATGTTTTGCGATTTTTCTTGATCAAAAAAACTTAGAAAGTTGATAATTGTGGGCAATGTTAGAAATGTCATGAGAAACAAGAATTATGTAAAATGATTGATGTAAGTCATTGTTTCCAAGAGAAAGGGAGACAGGAGTGTAAAAAAGCGTTGTTTTTGGACGGCAATGAAGAAATGACTATCTTTTGCGATTTCTCTTGCTCAGAAAGACTTAGAGAGTTGATAATTGTGGGCAATGTTAGAAATGTCATGAGAAACAAGAATTATGTAAAAGGATTGATGTAAGCCATTGTTTCCAAGAGAAAGGGAGACAGGAGTGTAAAAAAGCCTTGTTTTTGGACGGCAATGAAGAAATGACTATCTTTTGCGATTTCTCTTGCTCAGAAAGACTTAGAAAGTTGATAATTGTGGGCAATGTTAGAAATGTCATGAGAAACAAGAATTATGTAAAAGGATTGATGTTAGTCATTGTTTCCAAGAGAAAGGGAGACAGGAGTTTAAAAAAGCCTTGTTTTTGGACGGCAATGAAGAAATGACTATCTTTTGCGATTTCTCTTGCTCAGAAAGACTTAGAAAGTTGATAATTGTGGGCAATATTAGAAATGTCATGAGAAACAAGAATTATGTAAAAGGATTGATGTAAGTCATTGTTTCCAAGAGAAAGGGAGACAGGAGTGTAAAAAAGCGTTGTTTTTGGACGGCAATAAAGAAATGACTATCTTTTGCGATTTCTCTTGCTCAGAAAGACTTAGAGAGTTGATAATTGTGGGCAATGTTAGAAATGTCATGAGAAACAAGAATTATGTAAAAGGATTGATGTAAGCCATTGTTTCCAAGAGAAAGGGAGACAGGAGTGTAAAAAAGCCTTGTTTTTGGACGGCAATGAAGAAATGACTATCTTTTGCGATTTCTCTTGCTCAGAAAGACTTAGAAAGTTGATAATTGTGGGCAATGTTAGAAATGTCATGAGAAACAAGAATTATGTAAAAGGATTGATGTTAGTCATTGTTTCCAAGAGAAAGGGAGACAGGAGTGTAAAAAAGCTTTGTTTTTGGACGGCAATGAAGAAATGACTATCTTTTGCGATTTCTCTTGCTCAGAAAGACTTAGAAAGTTGATAATTGTGGGCAATGTTAGAAATGTCATGAGAAACAAGAATTATGTAAAAGGATTGATGTTAGTCATTGTTTCCAAGAGAAAGGGAGACAGGAGTGTAAAAAAGCCTTGTTTTTGGACGGCAATGAAGAAATGACTATCTTTTGCGATTTCTCTTGCTCAGAAAGACTTAGAGAGTTGATAATTGTGGGCAATGTTAGAAATGTCATGAGAAACAAGAATTATGTAAAAGGATTGATGTAAGCCATTGTTTCCAAGAGAAAGGGAGACAGGAGTGTAAAAAAGCCTTGTTTTTGGACGGCAATGAAGAAATGACTATCTTTTGCGATTTCTCTTGCTCAGAAAGACTTAGAAAGTTGATAATTGTGGGCAATGTTAGAAATGTCATGAGAAACAAGAATTATGTAAAAGGATTGATGTAATTCATTGTTTTCAAGAGAAAGGGAGACAGGAGTGTAAAAAAGCGTTGTTTTTGGACGGCAATGAAGAAATGACTATGTTTTGCGATTTTTCTTGATCAAAAAGACTTAGCAAGTTGATAATTGTGGGCAATGTTAGAAATGTCATGAGAAACAAGAATTATGTAAAAGGATTGATGTAAGTCATTGTTTCCAAGAGAAAGGGAGACAGGAGTGTAAAAAAGCGTTGTTTTTGGACGGCAATGAAGAAATGACTATGTTTTGCGATTTTTCTTGATCAAAAAGACTTAGAAAGTTGATAATTGTGGGCAATGTTAGAAATGTCATGAGAAACAAGAATTATGTAAAAGGATTGATGTAAGTCATTGTTTCCAAGAGAAAGGGAGACAGGAGTGTAAAAAAGCGTTGTTTTTGGACGGCAATGAAGAAATGACTATCTTTTGCGATTTCTCTTGCTCAGAAAGACTTAGAAAGTTGATAATTGTGGGCAATGTTAGAAATGTCATGAGAAACAAGAATTATGTAAAAGGATTGATGTTAGTCATTGTTTCCAAGAGAAAGGGAGACAGGAGTGTAAAAAAGCCTTGTTTTTGGACGGCAATGAAGAAATGACTATCTTTTGCGATTTCTCTTGCTCAGAAAGACTTAGCAAGTTGATAATTGTGGGCAATGTTAGAAATGTCATGAGAAACAAGAATTATGTAAAAGGATTGATGTAAGTCATTGTTTCCAAGAGAAAGGGAGACAGGAGTGTAAAAAAGCGTTGTTTTTGGACGGCAATGAAGAAATGACTATGTTTTGCGATTTTTCTTGATCAGAAAGACTTAGAAAGTTGATAATTGTGGGCAATGTTAGAAATATCATGAGAAACAAGAATTATGTAAAAGGATTGATGTAAGTCATTGTTTCCAAGAGAAAGGGAGACAGGAGTGTAAAAAAGCGTTGTTTTTGGACGGCAATGAAGAAATGACTATCTTTTGCGATTTCTCTTGCTCAGAAAGACTTAGAGAGTTGATAATTGTGGGCAATGTTAGAAATGTCATGAGAAACAAGAATTATGTAAAAGGATTGATGTTAGTCATTGTTTCCAAGAGAAAGGGAGACAGGAGTGTAAAAAAGCCTTGTTTTTGGACGGCAATGAAGAAATGACTATGTTTTGCGATTTTTCTTGATCAAAAAAACTTAGAAAGTTTATAATTGTGGGCAAAGTTAGAAATGTCATGAGAAACAAGAATTATGTAAAAGGATTGATGTAAGTCATTGTTTCCAAGAGAAAGGGAGACAGGAGTGTAAAAAAGCCTTGTTTTTGGACGGCAATGAAGAAATGACTATCTTTTGTGATTTCTCTTGCTCAGAAAGACTTAGGAAGTTGATAATTGTGGGCAATGTTAGAAATGTCATGAGAAACAAGAATTATATAAAAGGATTGATGTAAGTCATTGTTTCCAAGAGAAAGGGAGACAGGAGTGTAAAAAAGCCTTGTTTTTGGACGGCAATGAAGAAATGACTATCTTTTGCGATTTCTCTTGCTCAGAAAGACTTAGCAAGTTGATAATTGTGGGCAATGTTAGAAATGTCATGAGAAACAAGAATTATGTAAAAGGATTGATGTAAGTCATTGTTTCCAAGAGAAAGGGAGACAGGAGTGTAAAAAAGCCTTGTTTTTGGACGGCAATGAAGAAATGACTATGTTTTGCGATTTTTTTTGATCAGAAAGACTTAGAAAGTTGATAATTGTGGGCAATGTTAGAAATATCATGAGAAACAAGAATTATGTAAAAGGATTGATGTAAGTCATTGTTTCCAAGAGAAAGGGAGACAGGAGTGTAAAAAAGCGTTGTTTTTGGACGGCAATGAAGAAATGACTATCTTTTGCGATTTCTCTTGCTCAGAAAGACTTAGAGAGTTGATAATTGTGGGCAATGTTAGAAATGTCATGAGAAACAAGAATTATGTAAAAGGATTGATGTTAGTCATTGTTTCCAAGAGAAAGGGAGACAGGAGTGTAAAAAAGCCTTGTTTTTGGACGGCAATGAAGAAATGACTATCTTTTGCGATTTTTCTTGCTCAGAAAGACTTAGAAAGTTGATAATTGTGGGCAATGTTAGAAATGTCATGAGAAACAAGAATTATGTAAAAGGATTGATGTAAGTCATTGTTTCCAAGAGAAAGGGAGACAGGAGTGTAAAAAAGCCTTGTTTTTGGACGGCAATGAAGAAATGACTATCTTTTGCGATTTCTCTTGCTCAGAAAGACTTAGAGAGTTGATAATTGTGGGCAATGTTAGAAATGTCATGAGAAACAAGAATTATGTAAAAGGATTGATGTTAGTCATTGTTTCCAAGAGAAAGGGAGACAGGAGTGTAAAAAAGCCTTGTTTTTGGACGGCAATGAAGAAATGACTATCTTTTGCGATTTCTCTTGCTCAGAAAGACTTAGAGAGTTGATAATTGTGGGCAATGTTAGAAATGTCATGAGAAACAAGAATAATGTAAAAGGATTGATGTTAGTCATTGTTTCCAAGAGAAAGGGAGACAGGAGTGTAAAAAAGCTTTGTTTTTGGACGGCAATGAAGAAATGACTATCTTTTGCGATTTCTCTTGCTCAGAAAGACTTAGAAAGTTGATAATTGTGGGCAATGTTAGAAATGTCATGAGAAACAAGAATTATGTAAAAGGATTGATGTAAGTCATTGTTTCCAAGAGAAAGGGAGACAGGAGTGTAAAAAAGCCTTGTTTTTGGACGGCAATGAAGAAATGACTATCTTTTGCGATTTCTCTTGCTCAGAAAGACTTAGCAAGTTTTTAATTGTGGGCAATGTTAGAAATGTCATGAGAAACAAGATTTATGTAAAAGGATTGATGTAAGTCATTGTTTCCAAGAGAAAGGGAGACAGGAGTGTAAAAAAGCGTTGTTTTTGGACGGCAATGAAGAAATGACTATGTTTTGCGATTTTTCTTGATCAGAAAGACTTAGAAAGTTGATAATTGTGAGCAATGTTAGAAATGTCATGAGAAACAATAAATATGTAAAAGGATTGATGTAAGTCATTGTTTCCAAGAGAAAGGGAGACAGTAGTGTAAAAAAGCCTTGTTTTTGGACGGCAATGAAGAAATGACTATCTTTTGCGATTTCTCTTGCTCAGAAAGACTTAGAGAGTTGATAATTGTGGGCAATGTTAGAAATGTCATGAGAAACAAGAATTATGTAAAAGGATTGATGTAAGTCATTGTTTCCAAGAGAAAGGGAGACAGGAGTGTAAAAAAGCCTTGTTTTTGGACGGCAATGAAGAAATGACTATCTTTTGCGATTTCTCTTGCTCAGAAAGACTTAGAAAGTTGATAATTGTGGGCAATGTTAGAAATGTCATGAGAAACAAGAATTATGTAAAAGGATTGATGTAAGTCATTGTTTCCAAGAGAAAGGGAGACAGGAGTGTAAAAAAGCCTTGTTTTTGGACGGCAATGAAGAAATGACTATCTTTTGCGATTTCTCTTGCTCAGAAAGACTTAGCAAGTTTTTAATTGTGGGCAATGTTAGAAATGTCATGAGAAACAAGATTTATGTAAAAGGATTGATGTAAGTCATTGTTTCCAAGAGAAAGGGAGACAGGAGTGTAAAAAAGCGTTGTTTTTGGACGGCAATGAAGAAATGACTATGTTTTGCGATTTTTCTTGATCAGAAAGACTTAGAAAGTTGATAATTGTGAGCAATGTTAGAAATGTCATGAGAAACAATAAATATGTAAAAGGATTGATGTAAGTCATTGTTTCCAAGAGAAAGGGAGACAGTAGTGTAAAAAAGCCTTGTTTTTGGACGGCAATGAAGAAATGACTATCTTTTGCGATTTCTCTTGCTCAGAAAGACTTAGAGAGTTGATAATTGTGGGCAATGTTAGAAATGTCATGAGAAACAAGACTTATGTAAAAGGATTGATGTTAGTCAATGTTTCCAAGAGAAAGGGAGACAGGAGTGTAAAAAAGCTTTGTTTTTGGACGGCAATGAAGAAATGACTATCTTTTGCGATTTCTCTTGCTCAGAAAGACTTAGAAAGTTGATAATTGTGGGCAATGTTAGAAATGTCATGAGAAACAAGAATTATGTAAAAGGATTGATGTTAGTCATTGTTTCCAAGAGAAAGGGAGACAGTAGTGTAAAAAAGCGTTGTTTTTGGACGGCAATGAAGAAATGACTATGTTTTGCGATTTTTCTTGATCAGAAAGACTTAGAAAGTTGATAATTGTGGGCAATGTTAGAAATGTCATGAGAAACAAGAATTATGTAAAAGGATTGATGTAATGCATTGTTTTCAAGAGAAAGGGAGACAGGAGTGTAAAAAAGCCTTGTTTTTGGACGGCAATGAAGAAATGACTATCTTTTGCGATTTCTCTTGCTCAGAAAGACTTAGAGAGTTGATAATTGTGGGCAATGTTAGAAATGTCATGAGAAACAAGAATTATGTAAAAGGATTGATGTTAGTCATTGTTTCCAAGAGAAAGGGAGACAGGAGTGTAAAAAAGCCTTGTTTTTGGACGGCAATGAAGAAATGACTATCTTTTGCGATTTCTCTTGCTCAGAAAGACTTAGAGAGTTGATAATTGTGGGCAATGTTAGAAATGTCATGAGAAACAAGAATTATGTAAAAGGATTGATGTTAGTCATTGTTTCCAAGAGAAAGGGAGACAGGAGTGTAAAAAAGCTTTGTTTTTGGACGGCAATGAAGAAATGACTATCTTTTGCGATTTCTCTTGCTCAGAAAGACTTAGAAAGTTGATAATTGTGGGCAATGTTAGAAATGTCATGAGAAACAAGAATTATGTAAAAGGATTGATGTTAGTCATTGTTTCCAAGAGAAAGGGAGACAGGAGTGTAAAATAGCCTTGTTTTTGGACGGCAATGAAGAAATGACTATCTTTTGCGATTTCTCTTGCTCAGAAAGACTTAGCAAGTTGATAATTGTGGGCAATGTTAGAAATGTCATGAGAAACAAGAATTATGTAAAAGGATTGATGTAAGTCATTGTTTCCAAGAGAAAGGGAGACAGGAGTGTAAAAAAGCGTTGTTTTTGGAAGGCAATGAAGAAATGACTATGTTTTGCGATTTTTCTTGATCAGAAAGACTTAGAAAGTTGATAATTGTGGGCAATGTTAGAAATGTCATGAGAAACAAGAATTATGTAAAAGGATTGATGTAAGTCATTGTTTCCAAGAGAAAGGGAGACAGGAGTGTAAAAAAGCGTTGTTTTTGGACGGCAATGAAGAAATGACTATCTTTTGCGATTTCTCTTGCTCAGAAAGACTTAGAGAGTTGATAATTGTGGGCAATGTTAGAAATGTCATGAGAAACAAGAATTATGTAAAAGGATTGATGTTAGTCATTGTTTCCAAGAGAAAGGGAGACAGGAGTGTAAAAAAGCGTTGTTTTTGGAAGGCAATGAAGAAATGACTATCTTTTGCGATTTCTCTTGCTCAGAAAGACTTAGGAAGTTGATAATTGTGGGCAATGTTAGAAATGTCATGAGAAACAAGAATTATGTAAAAGGATTGATGTAAGTCATTGTTTCCAAGAGAAAGGGAGACAGGAGTGTAAAAAAGCCTTGTTTTTGGACGGCAATGAAGAAATGACTATGTTTTGCGATTTTTCTTGATCAGAAAGACTTAGAAAGTTGATAATTTGTGGGCAATGTTAGAAATGTCATGAGAAACAAGAAATATGTAAAAGGATTGATGTAAGTCATTGTTTCCAAGAGAAAGGGAGACAGGAGTGTAAAAAAGCCTTGTTTTTGGACGGCAATGAAGAAATGACTATCTTTTGCGATTTCTCTTGCTCAGAAAGACTTAGAGAGTTGATAATTGTGGGCAATGTTAGAAATGTCATGAGAAACAAGAATTATGTAAAAGGATTGATGTTAGTCATTGTTTCCAAGAGAAAGGGAGACAGGAGTGTAAAAAAGCCTTGTTTTTGGACGGCAATGAAGAAATGACTATCTTTTGCGATTTCTCTTGCTCAGAAAGACTTAGAGAGTTGATAATTGTGGGCAATGTTAGAAATGTCATGAGAAACAAGAATTATGTAAAAGGATTGATGTTAGTCATTGTTTCGAAGAGAAAGGGAGACAGGAGTGTAAAAAAGCCTTGTTTTTGGACGGCAATGAGAAGAAATGACTATCATTTGCGATTTCTCTTGCTCAGAAAGACTTAGAAAGTTGATAATTGTGGGCAATGTTAGAAATGTCATGAGAAACAAGAATTATGTAAAAGGATTGATGTAAGTCATTGTTTCTAAGAGAAAGGGAGACAGGAGTGTAAAAAAGCGTTGTTTTTGGACGGCAATGAAGAAATGACTATCTTTTGCGATTTCTCTTGCTCAGAAAGACTTAGAAAGTTGATAATTGTGGGCAATGTTAGAAATGTCATGAGAAACAAGAATTATGTAAAAGGATTGATGTAAGTCATTGTTTCCAAGAGATAGGGAGACAGGAGTGTAAAAAAGCCTTGTTTTTGGACGGCAATGAAGAAATGACTATGTTTTGCGATTTTTCTTGCTCAGAAAGACTTAGAAAGTTGATAATTGTGGGCAATGTTAGAAATGTCATGAGAAACAAGAATTATGTAAAAGGATTGATGTAAGTCATTGTTTCCAAGAGAAAGGGAGACAGGAGTGTAAAAAAGCGTTGTTTTTGGACGGCAATGAAGAAATGACTATGTTTTGCGATTTCTCTTGCTCAGAAAGATTTAGAAACTTGATAATTGTGGGCAATGTTAGAAATGTCATGAGAAACAAGAATTATGTAAATGGATTGATGTAAGTCATTGTTTCCAAGAGAAAGGGAGACAGGAGTGTAAAAAAGCCTTGTTTTTGGACGGCAATGAAGAAATGACTATCTTTTGCGATTTCTCTTGCTCAGAAAGACTTAGAAAGTTGATAATTGTGGGCAATGTTAGAAATGTCATGAGAAACAAGAATTATGTAAATGGATTGATGTAAGTCATTGTTTCCAAGAGAAAGGGAGACAGGAGTGTAAAAAAGCCTTGTTTTTGGACGGCAATGAAGAAATGACTATCATTTGCGATTTCTCTTGCTCAGAAAGACTTAGCAAGTTTATAATTGTGGGCAATGTTAGAAATGTCATGAGAAACAAGAATTATGTAAAAGGATTGATGTAAGTCATTGTTTCCAAGAGAAAGGGAGACAGGAGTGTAAAAAAGCCTTGTTTTTGGACGGCAATGAAGAAATGACTATCTTTTGCGATTTCTCTTGCTCAGAAAGACTTAGAAAGTTGATAATTGTGGGCAATGTTAGAAATGTCATGAGAAACAAGAATTATGTAAAAGGATTGATGTAAGTCATTGTTTCCAAGAGATAGGGAGACAGGAGTGTAAAAAAGCCTTGTTTTTGGACGGCAATGAAGAAATGACTATGTTTTGCGATTTTTCTTGCTCAGAAAGACTTAGAAAGTTGATAATTGTGGGCAATGTTAGAAATGTCATGAGAAACAAGAATTATGTAAAAGGATTGATGTAAGTCATTGTTTCCAAGAGAAAGGGAGACAGGAGTGTAAAAAAGCGTTGTTTTTGGACGGCAATGAAGAAATGACTATGTTTTGCGATTTCTCTTGCTCAGAAAGATTTAGAAACTTGATAATTGTGGGCAATGCTAGAAATGTCATGAGAAACAAGAATTATGTAAATGGATTGATGTAAGTCATTGTTTCCAAGAGAAAGGGAGACAGGAGTGTAAAAAAGCCTTGTTTTTGGACGGCAATGAAGAAATGACTATCTTTTGCGATTTCTCTTGCTCAGAAAGACTTAGAAAGTTGATAATTGTGGGCAATGTTAGAAATGTCATGAGAAACAAGAATTATGTAAATGGATTGATGTAAGTCATTGTTTCCAAGAGAAAGGGAGACAGGAGTGTAAAAAAGCCTTGTTTTTGGACGGCAATGAAGAAATGACTATCATTTGCGATTTCTCTTGCTCAGAAAGACTTAGCAAGTTTATAATTGTGGGCAATGTTAGAAATGTCATGAGAAACAAGAATTATGTAAAAGGATTGATGTAAGTCATTGTTTCCAAGAGAAAGGGAGACAGGAGTGTAAAAAAGCCTTGTTTTTGGACGGCAATGAAGAAATGACTATCTTTTGCGATTTCTCTTGCTCAGAAAGACTTAGAGAGTTGATAATTGTGGGCAATGTTAGAAATGTCATGAGAAACAAGAATTATGTAAAAGGATTGATGTAAGTCATTGTTTCCAAGAGAAAGGGAGACAGGAGTGTAAAAAAGCCTTGTTTTTGGACGGCAATGAAGAAATGACTATGTTTTGCGATTTTTCTTGCTCAGAAAGACTTAGAAAGTTGATAATTGTGGGCAATGTTAGAAATGTCATGAGAAACAAGAATTATGTAAAAGGATTGATGTAAGTCATTGTTTCCAAGAGAAAGGGAGACAGGAGTGTAAAAAAGCGTTGTTTTTGGACGGCAATGAAGAAATGACTATCTTTTGCGATTTCTCTTGCTCAGAAAGACTTAGAGAGTTGATAATTGTGGGCAATGTTAGAAATGTCATGAGAAACAAGAATTATGTAAAAGGATTGATGTTAGTCATTGTTTCCAAGAGAAAGGGAGACAGGAGTGTAAAAAAGCCTTGTTTTTGGACGGCAATGAAGAAATGACTATCTTTTGCGATTTTTCTTGCTCAGAAAGACTTAGAAAGTTGATAATTGTGGGCAATGTTAGAAATGTCATGAGAAACAAGAATTATGTAAAAGGATTGATGTAAGTCATTGTTTCCAAGAGAAAGGGAGACAGGAGTGTAAAAAAGCCTTGTTTTTGGACGGCAATGAAGAAATGACTATGTTTTGCGATTTCTCTTGCTCAGAAAGACTTAGAGAGTTGATAATTGTGGGCAATGTTAGAAATGTCATGAGAAACAAGAATTATGTAAAAGGATGGATGTAAGTCATTGTTTCCAAGAGAAAGGGAGACAGGAGTGTAAAAAAGCCTTGTTTTTGGACGGCAATGAAGAAATGACTATGTTTTGCGATTTTTCTTGCTCAGAAAGACTTAGAAAGTTGATAATTGTGGGCAATGTTATAAATGTCATGAGAAACAAGAATTATGTAAAAGGATTGATGTAAGTCATTGTTTCCAAGAGAAAGGGAGACAGGAGTGTAAAAAAGCCTTGTTTTTGGACGGCAATGAAGAAATGACTATCTTTTGCGATTTCTCTTGCTCAGAAAGACTTAGAGAGTTGATAATTGTGGGCAATGTTAGAAATGTCATGAGAAACAAGAATTATGTAAAAGGATTGATGTAAGTCATTGTTTCCAAGAGAAAGGGAGACAGGAGTGTAAAAAAGCCTTGTTTTTGGACGGCAATGAAGAAATGACTATCTTTTGCGATTTTTCTTGCTCAGAAAGACTTAGAAAGTTGATAATTGTGGGCAATGTTAGAAATGTCATGAGAAACAAGAATTATGTAAAAGGATTGATGTAAGTCATTGTTTCCAAGAGAAAGGGAGACAGGAGTGTAAAAAAGCCTTGTTTTTGGACGGCAATGAAGAAATGACTATGTTTTGCGATTTCTCTTGCTCAGAAAGACTTAGAGAGTTGATAATTGTGGGCAATGTTAGAAATGTCATGAGAAACAAGAATTATGTAAAAGGATTGATGTAAGTCATTGTTTCCAAGAGAAAGGGAGACAGGAGTGTAAAAAAGCCTTGTTTTTGGACGGCAATGAAGAAATGACTATCTTTTGCGATTTCTCTTGCTCAGAAAGACTTAGAAAGTTGATAATTGTGGGCAATGTTAGAAATGTCATGAGAAACAAGAATTATGTAAAAGGATTGATGTTAGTCATTGTTTCGAAGAGAAAGGGAGACAGGAGTGTAAAAAAGCCTTGTTTTTGGACGGCAATGAGAAGAAATGACTATCATTTGCGATTTCTCTTGCTCAGAAAGACTTAGAAAGTTGATAATTGTGGGCAATGTTAGAAATGTCATGAGAAACAAGAATTATGTAAAAGGATTGATGTAAGTCATTGTTTCTAAGAGAAAGGGAGACAGGAGTGTAAAAAAGCATTGTTTTTGGACGGCAATGAAGAAATGACTATCTTTTGCGATTTCTCTTGCTCAGAAAGACTTAGAAAGTTGATAATTGTGGGCAATGTTAGAAATGTCATGAGAAACAAGAATTATGTAAAAGGATTGATGTAAGTCATTGTTTCCAAGAGATAGGGAGACAGGAGTGTAAAAAAGCCTTGTTTTTGGACGGCAATGAAGAAATGACTATGTTTTGCGATTTTTCTTGCTCAGAAAGACTTAGAAAGTTGATAATTGTGGGCAATGTTAGAAATGTCATGAGAAACAAGAATTATGTAAAAGGATTGATGTAAGTCATTGTTTCCAAGAGAAAGGGAGACAGGAGTGTAAAAAAGCGTTGTTTTTGGACGGCAATGAAGAAATGACTATGTTTTGCGATTTCTCTTGCTCAGAAAGATTTAGAAACTTGATAATTGTGGGCAATGTTAGAAATGTCATGAGAAACAAGAATTATGTAAATGGATTGATGTAAGTCATTGTTTCCAAGAGAAAGGGAGACAGGAGTGTAAAAAAGCCTTGTTTTTGGACGGCAATGAAGAAATGACTATCTTTTGCGATTTCTCTTGCTCAGAAAGACTTTGAAAGTTGATAATTGTGGGCAATGTTAGAAATGTCATGAGAAACAAGAATTATGTAAAAGGATTGATGTAAGTCATTGTTTCCAAGAGAAAGGGAGACAGGAGTGTAAAAAAGCCTTGTTTTTGGACGGCAATGAAGAAATGACTATCTTTTGCGATTTCTCTTGCTCAGAAAGACTTAGAAAGTTGATAATTGTGGGCAATGTTAGAAATGTCATGAGAAACAAGAATTATGTAAATGGATTGATGTAAGTCATTGTTTCCAAGAGAAAGGGAGACAGGAGTGTAAAAAAGCCTTGTTTTTGGACGGCAATGAAGAAATGACTATCATTTGCGATTTCTCTTGCTCAGAAAGACTTTGAAAGTTGATAATTGTGGGCAATGTTAGAAATGTCATGAGAAACAAGAATTATGTAAAAAGATTGATGTAAGTCATTGTTTCCAAGAGAAAGGGAGACAGGAGTGTAAAAAAGCGTTGTTTTTGGACGTCAATGAAGAAATGACTATCTTTTGCGATTTCTCTTGCTCAGAAAGACTTAGCAAGTTTATAATTGTGGGCAATGTTAGAAATGTCATGAGAAACAAGAATTATGTAAAAGGATTGATGTAAGTCATTGTTTCCAAGAGAAAGGGAGACAGGAGTGTAAAAAAGCCTTGTTTTTGGACGGCAATGAAGAAATGACTATCTTTTGCGATTTCTCTTGCTCAGAAAGACTTAGAGAGTTGATAATTGTGGGCAATGTTAGAAATGTCATGAGAAACAAGAATTATGTAAAAGGATTGATGTTAGTCATTGTTTCCAAGAGAAAGGGAGACAGGAGTGTAAAAAAGCCTTATTTTTGGACGGCAATGAAGAAATGCCTATCTTTTGCGATTTTTCTTTCTCAGAAAGACTTAGAAAGTTGATAATTGTGGGCAATGTTAGAAATGTCATGAGAAACAATAATTATGTAAAAGGATTGATGTAAGTCATTGTTTCCAAGAGAAAGGGAGACAGGAGTGTAAAAAAGCCTTGTTTTTGGACGGCAATGAAGAAATGACTATCTTTTGCGATTTCTCTTGCTCTGAAAGACTTAGGAAGTTGATAATTGTGGGCAATGTTAGAAATGTCATGAGAAACAAGAATTATGTAAAAGGATTGATGTAAGTCATTGTTTCCAAGAGAAAGGGAGACAGGAGTGTAAAAAAGCTTTGTTTTTGGACGGCAATGAAGAAATGACTATGTTTTGCGATTTTTCTTGCTCAGAAAGACTTAGAAAGTTGATAATTGTGGGCAATGTTAGAAATGTCATGAGAAACAAGAATTATGTAAAAGGATTGATGTAAGTCATTGTTTCCAAGAGAAAGGGAGACAGGAGTGTAAAAAAGCGTTGTTTTTGGACGGCAATGAAGAAATGACTATCTTTTGCGATTTCTCTTGCTCAGAAAGACTTAGAGAGTTGATAATTGTGGGCAATGTTAGAAATGTCATGAGAAACAAGAATTATGTAAAAGGATTGATGTTAGTCATTGTTTCCAAGAGAAAGGGAGACAGGAGTGTAAAAAAGCCTTGTTTTTGGACGGCAATGAAGAAATGACTATCTTTTGCGATTTTTCTTGCTCAGAAAGACTTAGAAAGTTGATAATTGTGGGCAATGTTAGAAATGTCATGAGAAACAAGAATTATGTAAAAGGATTGATGTAAGTCATTGTTTCCAAGAGAAAGGGAGACAGGAGTGTAAAAAAGCCTTGTTTTTGGACGGCAATGAAGAAATGACTATGTTTTGCGATTTCTCTTGCTCAGAAAGACTTAGAGAGTTGATAATTGTGGGCAATGTTAGAAATGTCATGAGAAACAAGAATTATGTAAAAGGATGGATGTAAGTCATTGTTTCCAAGAGAAAGGGAGACAGGAGTGTAAAAAAGCCTTGTTTTTGGACGGCAATGAAGAAATGACTATCTTTTGCGATTTTTCTTGCTCAGAAAGACTTAGAAAGTTGATAATTGTGGGCAATGTTAGAAATGTCATGAGAAACAATAATTATGTAAAAGGATTGATGTAAGTCATTGTTTCCAAGAGAAAGGGAGACAGGAGTGTAAAAAAGCCTTGTTTTTGGACGGCAATGAAGAAATGACTATCTTTTGCGATTTCTCTTGCTCTGAAAGACTTAGGAAGTTGATAATTGTGGGCAATGTTAGAAATGTCATGAGAAACAAGAATTATGTAAAAGGATTGATGTAAGTCATTGTTTCCAAGAGAAAGGGAGACAGGAGTGTAAAAAAGCTTTGTTTTTGGACGGCAATGAAGAAATGACTATCTTTTGCGATTTCTCTTGCTCAGAAAGACTTAGAAATTTGATAATTGTGGGCAATGTTAGAAATGTCATGAGAAACAAGAATTATGTAAAAGGATTGATGTAAGTCATTGTTTCCAAGAGAAAGGGAGACAGGAGTGTAAAAAAGCCTTGTTTTTGGACGGCAATGAAGAAATGACTATCTTTTGCGATTTCTCTTGCTCAGAAAGACTTAGAGAGTTGATAATTGTGGGCAATGTTAGAAATGTCATGAGAAACAAGAATTATGTAAAAGGATTGATGTAAGTCATTGTTTCCAAGAGAAAGGGAGACAGGAGTGTAAAAAAGCGTTGTTTTTGGACGGCAATGAAGAAATGACTATGTTTTGCGATTTCTCTTGCTCAGAAAGATTTAGAAACTTGATAATTGTGGGCAATGTTAGAAATGTCATGAGAAACAAGAATTATGTAAATGGATTGATGTAAGTCATTGTTTCCAAGAGAAAGGGAGACAGGAGTGTAAAAAAGCCTTGTTTTTGGACGGCAATGAAGAAATGACTATCTTTTGCGATTTCTCTTGCTCAGAAAGACTTAGAAAGTTGATAATTGTGGGCAATGTTAGAAATGTCATGAGAAACAAGAATTATGTAAATGGATTGATGTAAGTCATTGTTTCCAAGAGAAAGGGAGACAGGAGTGTAAAAAAGCCTTGTTTTTGGACGGCAATGAAGAAATGACTATCATTTGCGATTTCTCTTGCTCAGAAAGACTTAGCAAGTTTATAATTGTGGGCAATGTTAGAAATGTCATGAGAAACAAGAATTATGTAAAAGGATTGATGTAAGTCATTGTTTCCAAGAGAAAGGGAGACAGGAGTGTAAAAAAGCCTTGTTTTTGGACGGCAATGAAGAAATGACTATCATTTGCGATTTCTCTTGCTCAGAAAGACTTTGAAAGTTGATAATTGTGGGCAATGTTAGAAATGTCATGAGAAACAAGAATTATGTAAAAGGATTGATGTAAGTCATTGTTTCCAAGAGAAAGGGAGACAGGAGTGTAAAAAAGCGTTGTTTTTGGACGGCAATGAAGAAATGACTATGTTTTGCGATTTCTCTTGCTCAGAAAGATTTAGAAACTTGATAATTGTGGGCAATGTTAGAAATGTCATGAGAAACAAGAATTATGTAAAAGGATTGATGTAAGTCATTGTTTCCAAGAGAAAGGGAGACAGGAGTGTAAAAAAGCCTTGTTTTTGGACGGCAATGAAGAAATGACTATCTTTTGCGATTTCTCTTGCTCAGAAAGACTTAGAGAGTTGATAATTGTGGGCAATGTTAGAAATGTCATGAGAAACAAGAATTATGTAAAAGGATTGATGTTAGTCATTGTTTCCAAGAGAAAGGGAGACAGGAGTGTAAAAAAGCCTTATTTTTGGACGGCAATGAAGAAATGCCTATCTTTTGCGATTTTTCTTTCTCAGAAAGACTTAGAAAGTTGATAATTGTGGGCAATGTTAGAAATGTCATGAGAAACAATAATTATGTAAAAGGATTGATGTAAGTCATTGTTTCCAAGAGAAAGGGAGACAGGAGTGTAAAGAAGCCTTGTTTTTGGACGGCAATGAAGAAATGACTATCTTTTGCGATTTCTCTTGCTCTGAAAGACTTAGGAAGTTGATAATTGTGGGCAATGTTAGAAATGTCATGAGAAACAAGAATTATGTAAAAGGATTGATGTAAGTCATTGTTTCCAAGAGAAAGGGAGACAGGAGTGTAAAAAAGCTTTGTTTTTGGACGGCAATGAAGAAATGACTATCTTTTGCGATTTCTCTTGCTCAGAAAGACTTAGAAAGTTGATAATTGTGGGCAATGTTAGAAATGTCATGAGAAACAAGAATTATGTAAAAGGATTGATGTAAGTCATTGTTTCCAAGAGAAAGGGAGACAGGAGTGTAAAAAAGCCTTGTTTTTGGACGGCAATGAAGAAATGACTATGTTTTGCGATTTCTCTTGCTCAGAAAGACTTAGAAATTTGATAATTGTGGGCAATGTTAGAAATGTCATGAGAAACAAGAATTATGTAAAAGGATTGATGTAAGTCATTGTTTCCAAGAGAAAGGGAGACAGGAGTGTAAAAAAGCCTTGTTTTTGGACGGCAATGAAGAAATGACTATCTTTTGCGATTTCTCTTGCTCAGAAAGACTTAGAGAGTTGATAATTGTGGGCAATGTTAGAAATGTCATGAGAAACAAGAATTATGTAAAAGGATTGATGTAAGTCATTGTTTCCAAGAGAAAGGGAGACAGGAGTGTAAAAAAGCCTTGTTTTTGGACGGCAATGAAGAAATGACTATGTTTTGCGATTTCTCTTGCTCAGAAAGACTTAGAAATTTGATAATTGTGGGCAATGTTAGAAATGTCATGAGAAACAAGAATTATGTAAAAGGATTGATGTAAGTCATTGTTTCCAAGAGAAAGGGAGACAGGAGTGTAAAAAAGCCTTGTTTTTGGACGGCAATGAAGAAATGACTATCTTTTGCGATTTCTCTTGCTCAGAAAGACTTAGAAAGTTGATAATTGTGGGCAATGTTAGAAATGTCATGAGAAACAAGAATTATGTAAAAGGATTGATGTAAGTCATTGTTTCCAAGAGAAAGGGAGACAGGAGTGTAAAAAAGCTTTGTTTTTGGACGGCAATGAAGAAATGACTATGTTTTGCGATTTTTCTTGCTCAGAAAGACTTAGAAAGTTGATAATTGTGGGCAATGTTAGAAATGTCATGAGAAACAAGAATTATGTAAAAGGATTGATGTAAGTCATTGTTTCCAAGAGAAAGGGAGACAGGAGTGTAAAAAAGCCTTGTTTTTGGACGGCAATGAAGAAATGACTATCTTTTGCGATTTCTCTTGCTCTGAAAGACTTAGGAAGTTGATAATTGTGGGCAATGTTAGAAATGTCATGAGAAACAAGAATTATGTAAAAGGATTGATGTAAGTCATTGTTTCCAAGAGAAAGGGAGACAGGAGTGTAAAAAAGCTTTGTTTTTGGACGGCAATGAAGAAATGACTATCTTTTGCGATTTCTCTTGCTCAGAAAGACTTAGAAATTTGATAATTGTGGGCAATGTTAGAAATGTCATGAGAAACAAGAATTATGTAAAAGGATTGATGTAAGTCATTGTTTCCAAGAGAAAGGGAGACAGGAGTGTAAAAAAGCCTTGTTTTTGGACGGCAATGAAGAAATGACTATCTTTTGCGATTTCTCTTGCTCAGAAAGACTTAGAGAGTTGATAATTGTGGGCAATGTTAGAAATGTCATGAGAAACAAGAATTATGTAAAAGGATTGATGTAAGTCATTGTTTCCAAGAGAAAGGGAGACAGGAGTGTAAAAAAGCGTTGTTTTTGGACGGCAATGAAGAAATGACTATGTTTTGCGATTTCTCTTGCTCAGAAAGATTTAGAAACTTGATAATTGTGGGCAATGTTAGAAATGTCATGAGAAACAAGAATTATGTAAATGGATTGATGTAAGTCATTGTTTCCAAGAGAAAGGGAGACAGGAGTGTAAAAAAGCCTTGTTTTTGGACGGCAATGAAGAAATGACTATCTTTTGCGATTTCTCTTGCTCAGAAAGACTTAGAAAGTTGATAATTGTGGGCAATGTTAGAAATGTCATGAGAAACAAGAATTATGTAAATGGATTGATGTAAGTCATTGTTTCCAAGAGAAAGGGAGACAGGAGTGTAAAAAAGCCTTGTTTTTGGACGGCAATGAAGAAATGACTATCATTTGCGATTTCTCTTGCTCAGAAAGACTTAGCAAGTTTATAATTGTGGGCAATGTTAGAAATGTCATGAGAAACAAGAATTATGTAAAAGGATTGATGTAAGTCATTGTTTCCAAGAGAAAGGGAGACAGGAGTGTAAAAAAGCCTTGTTTTTGGACGGCAATGAAGAAATGACTATCTTTTGCGATTTCTCTTGCTCAGAAAGACTTAGAAAGTTGATAATTGTGGGCAATGTTAGAAATGTCATGAGAAACAAGAATTATGTAAAAGGATTGATGTAAGTCATTGTTTCCAAGAGAAAGGGAGACAGGAGTGTAAAAAAGCCTTGTTTTTGGACGGCAATGAAGAAATGACTATCTTTTGCGATTTCTCTTGCTCAGAAAGACTTAGAAAGTTGATAATTGTGGGCAATGTTAGAAATGTCATGAGAAACAAGAATTATGTAAAAGGATTGATGTAAGTCATTGTTTCCAAGAGATAGGGAGACAGGAGTGTAAAAAAGCCTTGTTTTTGGACGGCAATGAAGAAATGACTATGTTTTGCGATTTTTCTTGCTCAGAAAGACTTAGAAAGTTGATAATTGTGGGCAATGTTAGAAATGTCATGAGAAACAAGAATTATGTAAAAGGATTGATGTAAGTCATTGTTTCCAAGAGAAAGGGAGACAGGAGTGTAAAAAAGCGTTGTTTTTGGACGGCAATGAAGAAATGACTATGTTTTGCGATTTCTCTTGCTCAGAAAGATTTAGAAACTTGATAATTGTGGGCAATGTTAGAAATGTCATGAGAAACAAGAATTATGTAAATGGATTGATGTAAGTCATTGTTTCCAAGAGAAAGGGAGACAGGAGTGTAAAAAAGCCTTGTTTTTGGACGGCAATGAAGAAATGACTATCTTTTGCGATTTCTCTTGCTCAGAAAGACTTAGAAAGTTGATAATTGTGGGCAATGTTAGAAATGTCATGAGAAACAAGAATTATGTAAATGGATTGATGTAAGTCATTGTTTCCAAGAGAAAGGGAGACAGGAGTGTAAAAAAGCCTTGTTTTTGGACGGCAATGAAGAAATGACTATCATTTGCGATTTCTCTTGCTCAGAAAGACTTAGCAAGTTTATAATTGTGGGCAATGTTAGAAATGTCATGAGAAACAAGAATTATGTAAAAGGATTGATGTAAGTCATTGTTTCCAAGAGAAAGGGAGACAGGAGTGTAAAAAAGCCTTGTTTTTGGACGGCAATGAAGAAATGACTATCATTTGCGATTTCTCTTGCTCAGAAAGACTTTGAAAGTTGATAATTGTGGGCAATGTTAGAAATGTCATGAGAAACAAGAATTATGTAAAAGGATTGATGTAAGTCATTGTTTCCAAGAGAAAGGGAGACAGGAGTGTAAAAAAGCCTTGTTTTTGGACGGCAATGAAGAAATGACTATCTTTTGCGATTTCTCTTGCTCAGAAAGACTTAGAGAGTTGATAATTGTGGGCAATGTTAGAAATGTCATGAGAAACAAGAATTATGTAAAAGGATTGATGTTAGTCATTGTTTCCAAGAGAAAGGGAGACAGGAGTGTAAAAAAGCCTTATTTTTGGACGGCAATGAAGAAATGCCTATCTTTTGCGATTTTTCTTTCTCAGAAAGACTTAGAAAGTTGATAATTGTGGGCAATGTTAGAAATGTCATGAGAAACAATAATTATGTAAAAGGATTGATGTAAGTCATTGTTTCCAAGAGAAAGGGAGACAGGAGTGTAAAAAAGCCTTGTTTTTGGACGGCAATGAAGAAATGACTATCTTTTGCGATTTCTCTTGCTCTGAAAGACTTAGGAAGTTGATAATTGTGGGCAATGTTAGAAATGTCATGAGAAACAAGAATTATGTAAAAGGATTGATGTAAGTCATTGTTTCCAAGAGAAAGGGAGACAGGAGTGTAAAAAAGCTTTGTTTTTGGACGGCAATGAAGAAATGACTATCTTTTGCGATTTCTCTTGCTCAGAAAGACTTAGAAAGTTGATAATTGTGGGCAATGTTAGAAATGTCATGAGAAACAAGAATTATGTAAAAGGATTGATGTAAGTCATTGTTTCCAAGAGAAAGGGAGACAGGAGTGTAAAAAAGCCTTGTTTTTGGACGGCAATGAAGAAATGACTATGTTTTGCGATTTCTCTTGCTCAGAAAGACTTAGAAATTTGATAATTGTGGGCAATGTTAGAAATGTCATGAGAAACAAGAATTATGTAAAAGGATTGATGTAAGTCATTGTTTCCAAGAGAAAGGGAGACAGGAGTGTAAAAAAGCCTTGTTTTTGGACGGCAATGAAGAAATGACTATCTTTTGCGATTTCTCTTGCTCAGAAAGACTTAGAGAGTTGATAATTGTGGGCAATGTTAGAAATGTCATGAGAAACAAGAATTATGTAAATGGATTGATGTAAGTCATTGTTTCCAAGAGAAAGGGAGACAGGAGTGTAAAAAAGCCTTGTTTTTGGACGGCAATGAAGAAATGACTATCATTTGCGATTTCTCTTGCTCAGAAAGACTTAGCAAGTTTATAATTGTGGGCAATGTTAGAAATGTCATGAGAAACAAGAATTATGTAAAAGGATTGATGTAAGTCATTGTTTCCAAGAGAAAGGGAGACAGGAGTGTAAAAAAGCCTTGTTTTTGGACGGCAATGAAGAAATGACTATCTTTTGCGATTTCTCTTGCTCAGAAAGACTTAGAAAGTTGATAATTGTGGGCAATGTTAGAAATGTCATGAGAAACAAGAATTATGTAAAAGGATTGATGTAAGTCATTGTTTCCAAGAGAAAGGGAGACAGGAGTGTAAAAAAGCGTTGTTTTTGGACGGCAATGAAGAAATGACTATGTTTTGCGATTTCTCTTGCTCAGAAAGATTTAGAAACTTGATAATTGTGGGCAATGTTAGAAATGTCATGAGAAACAAGAATTATGTAAATGGATTGATGTAAGTCATTGTTTCCAAGAGAAAGGGAGACAGGAGTGTAAAAAAGCCTTGTTTTTGGACGGCAATGAAGAAATGACTATCTTTTGCGATTTCTCTTGCTCAGAAAGACTTAGAAAGTTGATAATTGTGGGCAATGTTAGAAATGTCATGAGAAACAAGAATTATGTAAATGGATTGATGTAAGTCATTGTTTCCAAGAGAAAGGGAGACAGGAGTGTAAAAAAGCCTTGTTTTTGGACGGCAATGAAGAAATGACTATCATTTGCGATTTCTCTTGCTCAGAAAGACTTAGCAAGTTTATAATTGTGGGCAATGTTAGAAATGTCATGAGAAACAAGAATTATGTAAAAGGATTGATGTAAGTCATTGTTTCCAAGAGAAAGGGAGACAGGAGTGTAAAAAAGCCTTGTTTTTGGACGGCAATGAAGAAATGACTATCTTTTGCGATTTCTCTTGCTCAGAAAGACTTAGAAAGTTGATAATTGTGGGCAATGTTAGAAATGTCATGAGAAACAAGAATTATGTAAAAGGATTGATGTAAGTCATTGTTTCCAAGAGATAGGGAGACAGGAGTGTAAAAAAGCCTTGTTTTTGGACGGCAATGAAGAAATGACTATGTTTTGCGATTTTTCTTGCTCAGAAAGACTTAGAAAGTTGATAATTGTGGGCAATGTTAGAAATGTCATGAGAAACAAGAATTATGTAAAAGGATTGATGTAAGTCATTGTTTCCAAGAGAAAGGGAGACAGGAGTGTAAAAAAGCGTTGTTTTTGGACGGCAATGAAGAAATGACTATGTTTTGCGATTTCTCTTGCTCAGAAAGATTTAGAAACTTGATAATTGTGGGCAATGTTAGAAATGTCATGAGAAACAAGAATTATGTAAATGGATTGATGTAAGTCATTGTTTCCAAGAGAAAGGGAGACAGGAGTGTAAAAAAGCCTTGTTTTTGGACGGCAATGAAGAAATGACTATCTTTTGCGATTTCTCTTGCTCAGAAAGACTTAGAAAGTTGATAATTGTGGGCAATGTTAGAAATGTCATGAGAAACAAGAATTATGTAAAAGGATTGATGTAAGTCATTGTTTCCAAGAGAAAGGGAGACAGGAGTGTAAAAAAGCCTTGTTTTTGGACGGCAATGAAGAAATGACTATCTTTTGCGATTTCTCTTGCTCAGAAAGACTTAGAGAGTTGATAATTGTGGGCAATGTTAGAAATGTCATGAGAAACAAGAATTATGTAAAAGGATTGATGTTAGTCATTGTTTCCAAGAGAAAGGGAGACAGGAGTGTAAAAAAGCCTTATTTTTGGACGGCAATGAAGAAATGCCTATCTTTTGCGATTTTTCTTTCTCAGAAAGACTTAGAAAGTTGATAATTGTGGGCAATGTTAGAAATGTCATGAGAAACAATAATTATGTAAAAGGATTGATGTAAGTCATTGTTTCCAAGAGAAAGGGAGACAGGAGTGTAAAAAAGCTTTGTTTTTGGACGGCAATGAAGAAATGACTATCTTTTGCGATTTCTCTTGCTCAGAAAGACTTAGAAAGTTGATAATTGTGGGCAATGTTAGAAATGTCATGAGAAACAAGAATTATGTAAAAGGATTGATGTAAGTCATTGTTTCCAAGAGAAAGGGAGACAGGAGTGTAAAAAAGCCTTGTTTTTGGACGGCAATGAAGAAATGACTATGTTTTGCGATTTCTCTTGCTCAGAAAGACTTAGAAATTTGATAATTGTGGGCAATGTTAGAAATGTCATGAGAAACAAGAATTATGTAAAAGGATTGATGTAAGTCATTGTTTCCAAGAGAAAGGGAGACAGGAGTGTAAAAAAGCCTTGTTTTTGGACGGCAATGAAGAAATGACTATCTTTTGCGATTTCTCTTGCTCAGAAAGACTTAGAGAGTTGATAATTGTGGGCAATGTTAGAAATGTCATGAGAAACAAGAATTATGTAAAAGGATTGATGTAAGTCATTGTTTCCAAGAGATAGGGAGACAGGAGTGTAAAAAAGCCTTGTTTTTGGACGGCAATGAAGAAATGACTATGTTTTGCGATTTTTCTTGCTCAGAAAGACTTAGAAAGTTGATAATTGTGGGCAATGTTAGAAATGTCATGAGAAACAAGAATTATGTAAAAGGATTGATGTAAGTCATTGTTTCCAAGAGAAAGGGAGACAGGAGTGTAAAAAAGCGTTGTTTTTGGACGGCAATGAAGAAATGACTATGTTTTGCGATTTCTCTTGCTCAGAAAGATTTAGAAACTTGATAATTGTGGGCAATGTTAGAAATGTCATGAGAAACAAGAATTATGTAAATGGATTGATGTAAGTCATTGTTTCCAAGAGAAAGGGAGACAGGAGTGTAAAAAAGCCTTGTTTTTGGACGGCAATGAAGAAATGACTATCTTTTGCGATTTCTCTTGCTCAGAAAGACTTAGAAAGTTGATAATTGTGGGCAATGTTAGAAATGTCATGAGAAACAAGAATTATGTAAATGGATTGATGTAAGTCATTGTTTCCAAGAGAAAGGGAGACAGGAGTGTAAAAAAGCCTTGTTTTTGGACGGCAATGAAGAAATGACTATCATTTGCGATTTCTCTTGCTCAGAAAGACTTAGCAAGTTTATAATTGTGGGCAATGTTAGAAATGTCATGAGAAACAAGAATTATGTAAAAGGATTGATGTAAGTCATTGTTTCCAAGAGAAAGGGAGACAGGAGTGTAAAAAAGCCTTGTTTTTGGACGGCAATGAAGAAATGACTATCTTTTGCGATTTCTCTTGCTCAGAAAGACTTAGAAAGTTGATAATTGTGGGCAATGTTAGAAATGTCATGAGAAACAAGAATTATGTAAAAGGATTGATGTAAGTCATTGTTTCCAAGAGAAAGGGAGACAGGAGTGTAAAAAAGCGTTGTTTTTGGACGGCAATGAAGAAATGACTATGTTTTGCGATTTCTCTTGCTCAGAAAGATTTAGAAACTTAATAATTGTGGGCAATGTTAGAAATGTCATGAGAAACAAGAATTATGTAAATGGATTGATGTAAGTCATTGTTTCCAAGAGAAAGGGAGACAGGAGTGTAAAAAAGCCTTGTTTTTGGACGGCAATGAAGAAATGACTATCTTTTGCGATTTCTCTTGCTCAGAAAGACTTAGAAAGTTGATAATTGTGGGCAATGTTAGAAATGTCATGAGAAACAAGAATTATGTAAATGGATTGATGTAAGTCATTGTTTCCAAGAGAAAGGGAGACAGGAGTGTAAAAAAGCCTTATTTTTGGACGGCAATGAAGAAATGACTATCATTTGCGATTTCTCTTGCTCAGAAAGACTTAGCAAGTTTATAATTGTGGGCAATGTTAGAAATGTCATGAGAAACAAGAATTATGTAAAAGGATTGATGTAAGTCATTGTTTCCAAGAGAAAGGGAGACAGGAGTGTAAAAAAGCCTTGTTTTTGGACGGCAATGAAGAAATGACTATCTTTTGCGATTTCTCTTGCTCAGAAAGACTTAGAAAGTTGATAATTGTGGGCAATGTTAGAAATGTCATGAGAAACAAGAATTATGTAAAAGGATTGATGTAAGTCATTGTTTCCAAGAGATAGGGAGACAGGAGTGTAAAAAAGCCTTGTTTTTGGACGGCAATGAAGAAATGACTATGTTTTGCGATTTTTCTTGCTCAGAAAGACTTAGAAAGTTGATAATTGTGGGCAATGTTAGAAATGTCATGAGAAACAAGAATTATGTAAAAGGATTGATGTAAGTCATTGTTTCCAAGAGAAAGGGAGACAGGAGTGTAAAAAAGCGTTGTTTTTGGACGGCAATGAAGAAATGACTATGTTTTGCGATTTCTCTTGCTCAGAAAGATTTAGAAACTTGATAATTGTGGGCAATGTTAGAAATGTCATGAGAAACAAGAATTATGTAAATGGATTGATGTAAGTCATTGTTTCCAAGAGAAAGGGAGACAGGAGTGTAAAAAAGCCTTGTTTTTGGACGGCAATGAAGAAATGACTATCTTTTGCGATTTCTCTTGCTCAGAAAGACTTAGAGAGTTGATAATTGTGGGCAATGTTAGAAATGTCATGAGAAACAAGAATTATGTAAAAGGATTGATGTAAGTCATTGTTTCCAAGAGAAAGGGAGACAGGAGTGTAAAAAAGCCTTGTTTTTGGACGGCAATGAAGAAATGACTATCATTTGCGATTTCTCTTGCTCAGAAAGACTTAGAAAGTTGATAATTGTGGGCAATGTTAGAAATGTCATGAGAAACAAGAATTATGTAAAAGGATTGATGTAAGTCATTGTTTCCAAGAGAAAGGGAGACAGGAGTGTAAAAAAGCCTTGTTTTTGGACGGCAATGAAGAAATGACTATGTTTTGCGATTTTTCTTGCTCAGAAAGACTTAGAAAGTTGATAATTGTGGGCAATGTTAGAAATGTCATGAGAAACAAGAATTATGTAAAAGGATTGATGTAAGTCATTGTTTCCAAGAGAAAGGGAGACAGGAGTGTAAAAAAGCGTTGTTTTTGGACGGCAATGAAGAAATGACTATCTTTTGCGATTTCTCTTGCTCAGAAAGACTTAGAGAGTTGATAATTGTGGGCAATGTTAGAAATGTCATGAGAAACAAGAATTATGTAAAAGGATTGATGTTAGTCATTGTTTCCAAGAGAAAGGGAGACAGGAGTGTAAAAAAGCCTTGTTTTTGGACGGCAATGAAGAAATGACTATCTTTTGCGATTTTTCTTGCTCAGAAAGACTTAGAAAGTTGATAATTGTGGGCAATGTTAGAAATGTCATGAGAAACAAGAATTATGTAAAAGGATTGATGTAAGTCATTGTTTCCAAGAGAAAGGGAGACAGGAGTGTAAAAAAGCCTTGTTTTTGGACGGCAATGAAGAAATGACTATGTTTTGCGATTTCTCTTGCTCAGAAAGACTTAGAGAGTTGATAATTGTGGGCAATGTTAGAAATGTCATGAGAAACAAGAATTATGTAAAAGGATGGATGTAAGTCATTGTTTCCAAGAGAAAGGGAGACAGGAGTGTAAAAAAGCCTTGTTTTTGGACGGCAATGAAGAAATGACTATGTTTTGCGATTTTTCTTGCTCAGAAAGACTTAGAAAGTTGATAATTGTGGGCAATGTTATAAATGTCATGAGAAACAAGAATTATGTAAAAGGATTGATGTAAGTCATTGTTTCCAAGAGAAAGGGAGACAGGAGTGTAAAAAAGCCTTGTTTTTGGACGGCAATGAAGAAATGACTATCTTTTGCGATTTCTCTTGCTCAGAAAGACTTAGAGAGTTGATAATTGTGGGCAATGTTAGAAATGTCATGAGAAACAAGAATTATGTAAAAGGATTGATGTAAGTCATTGTTTCCAAGAGAAAGGGAGACAGGAGTGTAAAAAAGCCTTGTTTTTGGACGGCAATGAAGAAATGACTATCTTTTGCGATTTTTCTTGCTCAGAAAGACTTAGAAAGTTGATAATTGTGGGCAATGTTAGAAATGTCATGAGAAACAAGAATTATGTAAAAGGATTGATGTAAGTCATTGTTTCCAAGAGAAAGGGAGACAGGAGTGTAAAAAAGCCTTGTTTTTGGACGGCAATGAAGAAATGACTATGTTTTGCGATTTCTCTTGCTCAGAAAGACTTAGAGAGTTGATAATTGTGGGCAATGTTAGAAATGTCATGAGAAACAAGAATTATGTAAAAGGATTGATGTAAGTCATTGTTTCCAAGAGAAAGGGAGACAGGAGTGTAAAAAAGCCTTGTTTTTGGACGGCAATGAAGAAATGACTATCTTTTGCGATTTCTCTTGCTCAGAAAGACTTAGAAAGTTGATAATTGTGGGCAATGTTAGAAATGTCATGAGAAACAAGAATTATGTAAAAGGATTGATGTAAGTCATTGTTTCCAAGAGAAAGGGAGACAGGAGTGTAAAAAAGCGTTGTTTTTGGACGGCAATGAAGAAATGACTATCTTTTGCGATTTCTCTTGCTCAGAAAGACTTAGAAAGTTGATAATTGTGTGCAATGTTAGAAATGTCATGAGAAACAAGAATTATGTAAAAGGATTGATGTAAGTCATTGTTTCCAAGAGAAAGGGAGACAGGAGTGTAAAAAAGCCTTGTTTTTGGACGGCAATGAAGAAATGACTATCTTTTGCGATTTCTCTTGCTCAGAAAGACTTAGAAAGTTGATAATGTTTGATTGGATTGATTGGATTGAAAGGATTGAAATTGATTGGATTGAAAGGATTGATGTAAGTCATTGTTTCCAAGAGAAAGGGAGACAGGAGTGTAAACAAGAGTTGTTTTTGGACGGCAATGAAAAAATGACTATCTTTTGCGATTTCTCTTGCTCAGAAAGACTTAGAGAGTTGATAATTGTGGGCAATGTTAGAAATGTCATGAGAAACAAGAATTATGTAAAAGGATTGATGTAAGTCATTGTTTCCAAGAGACAGTAAGACAGGAGTGTAAAAAAGCATTGCTTTGTACGGCAATTAAGAAATGACAATGTTTTGCACTTTTCTCTTGCTTTGAAATACTTACAAAGTTGATAATTGTGGGCAATTTTAGAAATGTCATGAGAAACAAGAATTATGTAAAAGGATTGATGTAAGTCATTGTTTCCAAGAGAAAGTAAGACAGGAGTGTAAAAAAGCATTGCTTTGTACGGCAATTAAGAAATGACTATGTTTTGCGATTTCTCTAGCTCAGAAAGACTTAGAAAGTTGATAATTGTGGGCAATTTTAGAAATGTCATGAGAAACAAGAATTATGTAAAAGGATTGATGTAAGTCATTGTTTCCAAGAGAAAGTAAGACATGAGTGTAAAAAGCATTGCTTTGTACGGCATTTAAGAAATTACTATGTTTTGTTATTTCTCTTCCTCAGAATGACTTAGAAAGTTGGTAATTGTGGGCAATGTTAGAAATGTCATGAGAAACAAGAATTATGTAAAAGGATTGATGTAAGTCATTGTTTCCAAGAGAAAGTAAGACAGGAGTGTAAAAAAGCATTGCTTTGTACGGCATTTAAGAAATAACTATGTTTTGCGATTTCTCTTGCTCAGAAAGACTTAGAAAGTTGGTAATTGTGGGCAATGTTAGAAATGTCATGAGAAACAAGAATTATGTAAAAGGATTGATGTAAGTCATTTTTTCTAAAAGAAAGTAAGACAGGAGTGTAAAAAAGCATTGCTTTGTACGGCAATTAAGAAATGACTATGTTTTGCAATTTCTCTTGCTCAGAAAGACTTAGAAAGTTGATAATTGTGGGCAATGTTAGAAATGTCATGAGAAACAAGATTTATGTAAAAGGATTGATGTAAGTCATTGTTTCCAAGAGAAAGTAAGACAGGAGTGTAAAAAAGCATTGCTTTGTACGGCATTTAAGAAATTACTATGTTTTGTTATTTCTCTTCCTCAGAATGACTTAGAAAGTTGGTAATTGTGGGCAATGTTAGAAATGTCATGAGAAACAAGAATTATGTAAAAGGATTGATGTAAGTCATTTTTTCTAAAAGAAAGTAAGACAGGAGTGTAAAAAAGCATTGCTTTGTACGGCATTTAAGAAATGACTATGTTTTGTTATTTCTCTTGCTCAGAAAAACTTAGAAAGCTGATAATTGTGGGCAATGTTAGAAATGTCATGAGAAACAAGAATTATGTAAAAGGATTGATGTAAGTCATTGTTTCTAAGAGGAAGTAAGACAGGAGTGTAAAAAAGCGTTGTTTTGTACGGCAATTAAGAAATGACTATGTTTTGCGATTTCTCTTGCTCAGAAAAACTTAGAAAGTTGATAATTGTGAGCAATGTTAGAAATGTCATGAGAAACAAGAATTATGTAAAAGGATTGATGTAAGTCATTGTTTCCAAGAGAAAGTAAGAAAGGAGTGTAAAAAAGCATTGCTTTGTACGGCATTTAAGAAATGACTATGTTTTGCGATTTCTCTTGCTCAGAAAGACTTAGAAAATTGATAATTGTGGGCAATGTAAGAAATGTCATGAGAAACAAGAATTATGTAAAAGGGTTGATGTAAGTCATTGTTTCCAAGAGAAAGTAAGATAGGAGTGTAAAAAAGCATTGCTTTGTACGGCAATTAAGAAATGACTATGTTTTGCGATTTCTCTTGCTTTGAAAGACTTAGAAAGTTGATAATTGTGGGCAATGTTAGAAATATCATGACAAACAAGAATTATGTAAATGGATTGATGTAAGTCATTGTTTCCAAGAGAAAGTAAGACAGGAGTGTAAAAAAGCATTGCTTTGTACGGCAATTAAGAAATGACTAATTTTTGCGATTTCTCTTGCTTTAAAATTTTTAGAAAGTTGATAACTGTGGGCAATGTTAGAAATGTCATGAGAAACAAGAATTATGTAAAAAGATTGATGTAAGTCATTGTTTCCAAGAAAAAGTAAGACAGGAGTGTAAAAAAGCATTGCTTTGTACGGCAATTAAGAAATGACTATGTTTTGCGATTTCTCTTGCTCAGAAAGACTTAGAAAGTTGATAATTGTGGGCAATGTTAGAAATGTCATGAGAAACAAGAATTATGTAAAAGGATTGATGTAAGTCATTGTTTCCAAGAGAAAGTAAGACAGGAGTGTAAAAAAGCATTGCTTTGTACGGCATTTAAGAAATGACTATGTTTTGTTATTTCTCTTGCTCAGAAAAACTTAGAAAGCTGATAATTGTGGGCAATGTTAGAAATGTCATGAGAAACAAGAATTATGTAAAAGGATTGATGTAAGTCATTGTTTCCAAGAGGAAGTAAGACAGGAGTGTAAAAAAGTGTTGTTTTGTACGGCAATTAAGAAATGACTATGTTTTGCGATTTCTCTTGCTCAGAAAGACTTAGAAAGTTGATAATTGTGAGCAATGTTAGAAATGTCATGAGAAACAAGAATTATGTAAAAGGATTGATGTAAGTCATTGTTTCCAAGAGAAAGTAAGAAAGGAGTGTAAAAAAGCATTGCTTTGTACGGCATTTAAGAAATGACTATGTTTTGCGATTTCTCTTGCTCAGAAAGACTTAGAAAATTGATAATTGTGGGCAATGTAAGAAATGTCATGAGAAACAAGAATTATGTAAAAGGGTTGATGTAAGTCATTGTTTCCAAGAGAAAGTAAGATAGGAGTGTAAAAAAGCATTGCTTTGTACGGCAATTAAGAAATGACTATGTTTTGCGATTTCTCTTGCTTTGAAAGACTTAGAAAGTTGATAATTGTGGGCAATGTTAGAAATATCATGACAAACAAGAATTATGTAAATGGATTGATGTAAGTCATTGTTTCCAAGAGAAAGTAATACAGGAGTGTAAAAAAGCATTGCTTTGTACGGCAATTAAGAAATGACTAATTTTTGCGATTTCTCTTGCTTTAAAATTTTTAGAAAGTTGATAACTGTGGGCAATGTTAGAAATGTCATGAGAAACAAGAATTATGTAAAAGGATTGATGTAAGTCATTGTTTCCAAGAGAAAGTAAGACAGGAGTGTAAAAAAGCATTGCTTTGTACGGCAATTAAGAAATGACTATGTTTTGCGATTTCTCTTGCTCAGAAAGACTTAGAAAGTTGATAATTGTGGGCAATGTTAGAAATGTCATGAGAAACAAAAATTATGTAAAAGGATTGATGTAAGTCATTGTTTTCAAGAGAAAGTGAGAAAGCAGTGTAAAAAAGCGTTGTTTTTGTACGGCAATGAAGAAATGACTATATTTTGCGATTTCTCTTGCTCAGAATGACTTAGAAAGTTGATAATTGTTGGCAATGCTAGAAATGTCATGAGAAACAACAATTATGTAAAAGGATTGATGTAAGTCATTGTTTCCAAGAGAAAGCTATACAGGAGTGTAAAAAAGCGTTGTTTTTGTACAGCAATGAAGAAATTACTATGTTTTGCAATTTCTCCTGCTCAGAAAGACTTAGAAAGTTGATAATTGTGGGCAATGTTAGAAATGTCATGAGAAACAAGAATTATGTAAAAGGATTAATGTAAATCATTGTTTCTAAGAGAAAGTGAGACAGGAGTGTAAAAAAGCGTTGTTTTTGAACGGCAATGAAGAAATGACTATGTTTTGCGATTTCTCTTGCTCAGAAAGACTTAGAAAATTGATAATTGTGGGCAATGTTAGAAATGCCATGAGAAACAAGAATTATGTAAAAAGATTGATGTAAGTCATTGTTTCCAAGAGAAAGTGAGACAGGAGTGCAAAAAAGCGTTGTTTTTGTACGGCAATGAAGAAATGACTATGGTTTGCGATTGCTCTTGCTCAGAAAGACTTAGAAAGTTGATAATTGTGGGCAATATTAGAAATGTCATGAGAAACAAGAATTATGTAAAAGGATTGATGTAAATCATTGTTTTCAAGAGAAAGTGAGACAGGAGTGTAAAAAAGCGTTGTTTTTGTACGACAATGAAGAAATGACTATGTTTTGCGATTTCTCTTGCTCAGAAAGACTTAGAAAGTTGATAATTGTGGGCAATGTTAGAAATGTCATGAGAAACAAGAATTATGTAAAAGGATTAATGTAAATCATTGTTTCTAAGAGAAAGTGAGACAGGAGTGTAAAAAAACGTTGTTTTTGAACGGCAATGAAGAAATGACTATGTTTTGCGATTTCTCTTGCTCAGAAAGACTTAGAAAGTTGATAATTGTGGGCAATGTTAGAAATGTCATGAGAAACAAGAATTATGTAAAAGGATTGATGTAAATCATTGTTTCCAAGAGAAAGTGAGACAGGAGTGCAAAAAAGCGTTGTTTTTGTACGGCAATGAAGAAATAACTATGGTTTGCGATTGCTCTTGCTCAGAAAGACTTAGAAAGTTGATAATTGTGGGCAATATTAGAAATGTCATGAGAAACAAGAATTATGTAAAAGGATTGATGCAAATCATTGTTTCCAAGAGAAAGTGAGACAGGAGTATAAAAAAGCGTTGTTTTTGTACGACAATGAAGAAATGACTATGTTTTGTGATTTCTCTTGCTCAGAAAGACTTAGAAAGTTGATAATTGTGGGCAATGTTAGAAATGTCATGAGAAACAAGAATTATGTAAAAGGATTAATGTAAATCATTGTTTCTAAGAGAAAGTGAGACAGGAGTGTAAAAAAGCGTTGTTTTTGAACGGCAATGAAGAAATGACTATGTTTTGCAATTTCTCTTGCTCAGAAAGACTTAGAAAGTTGATAATTGTGGGCAATGTTAGAAATGTCATGAGAAACAAGAATTATGTAAAAGGATTGATGGAAGTCATTGTTTCCAAAAGAAAGTGAGACAGGAGTGCAAAAAAGCGTTGTTTTTGAACGGCAATGAAGAAATGACTATGTTTTGCAATTTCTCCTGCTCAGAAAGACTTAGAAAGTTGATAATTGTGGGCAATGTTAGAAATGTCATGAGAAACAAGAATTATGTAAAAGGATTAATGTAAAACATTGTTTCTAAGAGAAAGTGAGACAGGAGTGTAAAAAAGCGTTGTTTTTGAACGGCAATGAAGAAATGACTATGTTTTGCGATTTCTCTTGCTCAGAAAGACTTAGAAAGTTGATAATTGTGGGCAATGTTAGAAATGTCATGAGAAACAAGAATTATGTAAAAGGATTGATGTAAGTCATTGTTTCCAAGAGAAAGTGAGACAGGAGTGCAAAAAAGCGTTGTTTTTGTACGGCAATGAAGAAATGACTATGGTTTGCGATTGCTCTTGCTCAGAAAGACTTAGAAAGTTGATAATTGTGGGCAATATTAGAAATGTCATGAGAAACAAGAATTATGTAAAAGGATTGATGCAAATCATTGTTTCCAAGAGAAAGTGAGACAGGAGTGTAAAAAAGCGTTGTTTTTGTGCGACAATGAAGAAATGACTATGTTTTGTGATTTCTCTTGCTCAGAAAGACTTAGAAAGTTGATAATTGTGGGCAATGTTAGAAATGTCATGAGAAACAAGAATTATGTAAAAGGATTAATGTAAATCATTGTTTCTAAGAGAAAGTGAGACAGGAGTGTAAAAAAGCGTTGTTTTTGAACGGCAATGAAGAAATGACTATGTTTTGCGATTTCTCTTGCTCAGAAAGACTTAGAAATTTGATAATTGTGGGCAATGTTAGAAATGTCATGAGAAACAAGAATTATGTAAAAGGATTGATGTAAGTCATTGTTTCCAAGAGAAAGGGAGACAGGAGTGTAAACAAGCGTTGTTTTTGGACGGCAATGAAGAAATGACTATCTTTTGCGATTTCTCTTGCTCAGAAAGACTTAGAGAGTTGATAATTGTGGGCAATGTTAGAAATGTCATGAGAAACAAGAATTATGTAAAAGGATTGATGTAAGTCATTGTTTCCAAGAGAAAGGGAGACAGGAGTGTAAAAAAGCCTTGTTTTTGGACGGCAATGAAGAAATGACTATGTTTTGCGATTTCTCTTGCTCAGAAAGACTTAGAAATTTGATAATTGTGGGCAATGTTAGAAATGTCATGAGAAACAAGAATTATGTAAAAGGATTGATGTAAGTCATTGTTTCCAAGAGAAAGGGAGACAGGAGTGTAAACAAGCGTTGTTTTTGGACGGCAATGAAGAAATGACTATCTTTTGCGATTTCTCTTGCTCAGAAAGACTTAGAGAGTTGATAATTGTGGGCAATGTTAGAAATGTCATGAGAAACAAGAATTATGTAAAAGGATTGATGTAAGTCATTGTTTCCAAGAGAAAGGGAGACAGGAGTGTAAAAAAGCCTTGTTTTTGGACGGCAATGAAGAAATGACTATGTTTTGCGATTTTTCTTGCTCAGAAAGACTTAGAAAGTTGATAATTGTGGGCAAAGTTAGAAATGTCATGAGAAACAAGAATTATGTAAAAGGATTGATGTAAGTCATTGTTTCCAAGAGAAAGGGAGACAGGAGTGTAAAAAAGCCTTGTTTTTGGACGGCAATGAAGAAATGACTATCTTTTGCGATTTCTCTTGCTCAGAAAGACTTAGAAAGTTGATAATTGTGGGCAATGTTAGAAATGTCATGAGAAACAAGAATTATGTAAAAGGATTGATGTTAGTCATTGTTTCCAAGAGAAAGGGAGACAGGAGTGTAAAAAAGCCTTGTTTTTGGACGGCAATGAAGAAATGACTATGTTTTGCGATTTTTCTTGATCAGAAAGACTTAGAAAGTTGATAATTGTGGGCAATGTTAGAAATGTCATGAGAAACAAGAATTATGTAAAAGGATTGATGTAAGTCATTGTTTCCAAGAGAAAGGGAGACAGGAGTGTAAAAAAGCGTTTTTTTGGACGGCAATGAAGAAATGACTATCTTTTGCGATTTCTCTTGCTCAGAAAGACTTAGAGAGTTGATAATTGTGGGCAATGTTAGAAATGTCATGAGAAACAAGAATTATGTAAAAGGATTGATGTAAGTCATTGTTTCCAAGAGAAAGGGAGACAGGAGTGTAAAAAAGCGTTTTTTTGGACGGCAATGAAGAAATGACTATCTTTTGCGATTTCTCTTGCTCAGAAAGACTTAGAGAGTTGATAATTGTGGGCAATGTTAGAAATGACATGAGAAACAAGAATTATGTAAAAGGATTGATGTAAGTCATTGTTTCCAAGAGAAAGGGAGACAGGAGTGTAAAAAAGCCTTGTTTTTGGACGGCAATGAAGAAATGACTATCTTTTGCGATTTCTCTTGCTCAGAAAGACTTAGAAAGTTGATAATTGTGGGCAATGTTAGAAATGTCATGAGAAACAAGAATTATGTAAAAGGATTGATGTAAGTCATTGTTTCCAAGAGAAAGGGAGACAGGAGTGTAAAAAAGCGTTGTTTTTGGACGGCAATGAAGAAATGACTATCTTTTGCGATTTCTCTTGCTCAGAAAGACTTAGAAAGTTGATAATTGTGTGCAATGTTAGAAATGTCATGAGAAACAAGAATTATGTAAAAGGATTGATGTAAGTCATTGTTTCCAAGAGAAAGGGAGACAGGAGTGTAAAAAAGCCTTGTTTTTGGACGGCAATGAAGAAATGACTATCTTTTGCGATTTCTCTTGCTCAGAAAGACTTAGAGAGTTGATAATTGTGGGCAATGTTAGAAATGTCATGAGAAACAAGAATTATGTAAAAGGATTGATGTAAGTCATTGTTTCCAAGAGAAAGTAAGACAGGAGTGTAAAAAAGCATTGCTTTGTACGGCAATTAAGAAATGACTATGTTTTGCGATTTCTCTTGCTCAGAAAGACTTAGAAAGTTGATAATTGTGGGCAATGTTAGAAATATCATGACAAACAAGAATTATGTAAATGGATTGATGTAAGTCATTGTTTCCAAGAGAAAGTGAGAAAGGAGTGTAAAAAAGCGTTGTTTTTGGACGGCAATGAAGAAATGACTATATTTTGCGATTTCTCTTGCTCAGAATGACTTAGAAAGTTGATAATTGTTGGCAATGCTAGAAATGTCATGAGAAACAAGAATTATGTAAAAGGATTGATGTAAGTCATTGTTTCCAAGAGAAAGCTATACAGGAGTGTAAAAAAGCGTTGTTTTTGTACAGCAATGAAGAAATTACTATGTTTTGCAATTTCTCCTGCTCAGAAAGACTTAGAAAGTTGATAATTGTGGGCAATGTTAGAAATGTCATGAGAAACAAGAATTATGTAAAAGGATTAATGTAAATCATTGTTTCTAAGAGAAAGTGAGACAGGAGTGTAAAAAAGCGTTGTTTTTGAACGGCAATGAAGAAATGACTATGTTTTGCGATTTCTCTTGCTCAGAAAGACTTAGAAAGTTGATAATTGTGGGCAATGTTAGAAATGCCATGAGAAACAAGAATTATGTAAAAAGATTGATGTAAGTCATTGTTTCCAAGAGAAAGTGAGACAGGAGTGCAAAAAAGCGTTGTTTTTGTACGGCAATGAAGAAATGACTATGGTTTGCGATTGCTCTTGCTCAGAAAGACTTAGAAAGTTGATAATTGTGGGCAATATTAGAAATGTCATGAGAAACAAGAATTATGTAAAAGGATTGATGTAAATCATTGTTTCCAAGAGAAAGTGAGACAGGAGTGTAAAAAAGCGTTGTTTTTGTACGACAATGAAGAAATGACTATGTTTTGCGATTTCTCTTGCTCAGAAAGACTTAGAAAGTTGATAATTGTGGGCAATGTTAGAAATGTCATGAGAAACAAGAATTATGTAAAAGGATTGATGTAAATCATTGTTTCCAAGAGAAAGTGAGACAGGAGTGCAAAAAAGCGTTGTTTTTGTACGGCAATGAAGAAATAACTATGGTTTGCGATTGCTCTTGCTCAGAAAGACTTAGAAAGTTGATAATTGTGGGCAATATTAGAAATGTCATGAGAAACAAGAATTATGTAAAAGGATTGATGCAAATCATTGTTTCCAAGAGAAAGTGAGACAGGAGTGTAAAAAAGCGTTGTTTTTGTGCCACAATGAAGAAATGACTATGTTTTGTGATTTCTCTTGCTCAGAAAGACTTAGAAAGTTGATAATTGTGGGCAATGTTAGAAATGTCATGAGAAACAAGAATTATGTAAAAGGATTAATGTAAATCATTGTTTCTAAGAGAAAGTGAGACAGGAGTGTAAAAAAGCGTTGTTTTTGAACGGCAATGAAGAAATGACTATGTTTTGCAATTTCTCTTGCTCAGAAAGACTTAGAAAGTTGATAATTGTGGGCAATGTTAGAAATGTCATGAGAAACAAGAATTATGTAAAAGAATTGGTGTAAGTCATTGTTTTCAAGAGAAAGTGAGACAGGAGTGTAAAAAAGCGTTGTTTTTGAACGGCAATGAAGAAATGACTATGTTTTGCGATTTCTCTTGCTCAGAAAGACTTAGAAAGTTGATAATTGTGGGCAATGTTAGAAATGTCATGAGAAACAAGAATTATGTAAAAGGATTGATGTAAGTCATTGTTTCCAAGAGAAAGTGAGACAGGAGTGCAAAAAAGCGTTGTTTTTGTACGGCAATGAAAAAATGACTATGTTTTGCGATTTATCCTGCTCAGAAACACTTTGAAAGTTGATAATTGTGGGCAATTTTAGAAATATCATGAGAAACAAGAATTATGTAAAAGGATTGATGTAAGTCATTGTTTCCAAGAGAAAGTGAGACAGGAGTGCAAAAAAGCGTTGTTTTTGTACAGCAATGAAGAAATTACTATGTTTTGCAATTTCTCCTTCTCAGAAAGACTTAGAAAGTTGATAATTGTGGGCAATGTTAGAAATGTCATGAGAAACAAGAATTATGTAAAAGGATTGATGTAAGTCATTGTTTCCAAGAGAAAGTGAGACAGGAGTTCAAAAAAGCATTGTTTTTGTACGGCAATGAAGAAATAACTATGGTTTGAGATTGCTCTTGATCAGAAAGACTTAGAAAGTTGATAATTGTGGGCAATGTTAGAAATGTCATGAGAAACAAGAATGATGTAAAAGGATTGATGTAAGTCATTGTTTCTAAGAGAAAGTGAGACAGGAGTGTAAAAAAGCGTTGTTTTTGAACGGCAATGAAGAAATGACTATGTTTTGCAATTTCTCTTGCTCAGAAAGACTTAGAAAGTTGATACTTGTGTGCAATGTTAGAAATGTCATGAGAAACAAGAATTATGTAAAAGGATTGGTGTAAGTCATTGTTTTCAAGAGAAAGTGAGACAGGAGTGTAAAAAAGCGTTGTTTTTGAACGGCAATGAAGAAATGACTATGTTTTGCGATTTCTCTTGCTCAGAAAGACTTAGAAAGTTGATAATTGTGGGCAATGTTAGAAATATCATGAGAAACAAGAATTATGTAAAAGGATTGATGTAAGTCATTGTTTCCAAGAGAAAGTGAGACAGGAGTGCAAAAAAGCGTTGTTTTTGTACGGCAATGAAGAAATGACTATGTTTTGCGATTTCTCCTGCTCAAAAACACTTTGAAAGTTGATAATTGTGGGCAATGTTAGAAATATCATGAGAAACAAGAATTATGTAAAAGGATTGATGTAAGTCATTGTTTCCAAGAGAAAGTGAGACAGGAGTGCAAAAAAGCGTTGTTTTTGTACGGCAATGAAGAAATGACTATGTTTTGTGATTTCTCTTGCTCAGAAAGACTTAGAAAGTTGATAAATGTGGGCAATGTTAGAAATGTCATGAGAAAGAAGAATTATGTAAAAGGATTGATGTAAGTCATTGTTTCCAAGAGAAAGTGAGACAGGAGTTCAAAAAAGCATTGTTTTTGTACGGCAATGAAGAAATAACTATGGTTTGAGATTGCTCTTGATCAGAAAGACTTAGAAAGTTGATAATTGTGGGCAATGTTAGAAATGTCATGAGAAACAAGAATTATGTAAAAGGATTGATGTAAGTCATTGTTTCCAAGAGAAAGTGAGACAGGAGTGTAAAAAAGCGTTGTTTTTGTACGGCAATGAAGAAATGACTATATTTTGCGATTTCTCTTGCTCAGAAAGACTTAGAAAGTTGATAATTGTGGGCAATGTTAGAAATGTCATGAGAAACAAGAATTATGTAAAAGGATTGATGTAAGTCATTGTTTCCAAGAGAAAGTGAGACAGGAGTGCAAAAAAGCGTTGTTTTTGTACAGCAATGAAGAAATTACTATGTTTTGCAATTTCTCCTTCTCAGAAAGTCTTTCTGAGCAAGAGAAATTGCAAAACATAGTCATTTCTTCATTGCCGTTCAAAACCAACGCTTTTTTACACTCCTGTCTCACTTTCTCTTAGAAACAATGACTTACATCAATCCTTTTACATCATTCTTGTTTCTCATGACATTTCTAACATTGCCCACAATTATCAACTTTCTAAGTCTTTCTGAGCAAGAGAAATCGCAAAACAGTCATTTCTTCATTGCCGTACAAAAACAACGCTTTTTTGCACTCCTGTCTCACTTTCTCTTGGAAACAATGACTTACATCAATCCTTTTACATAATTCTTGTTTCTCATGACATTTCTAACATTGCCCACAATTATCAACTTTCTAAGTCTTTCTGATCAAGAGCAATCTCAAACCATAGTTATTTCTTCATTGCCGTACAAAAACAATGCTTTTTTGAACTCCTGTCTCACTTTCTCTTGGAAACAATGACTTACATCAATCCTTTTACATAATTCTTCTTTCTCATGACATTTCTAACATTGCCCACATTTATCAACTTTCTAAGTCTTTCTGAGCAAGAGAAATCACAAAACATAGTCATTTCTTCATTGCCGTACAAAAACAACGCTTTTTTGCACTTCTGTCTCACTTTCTCTTGGAAACAATGACTTACATCAATCCTTTTACATAATTCTTGTTTCTCATGATATTTCTAACATTGCCCACAATTATCAACTTTCTAAGTCTTTCTGAGCAAGAGAAATTGCAAAACATAGTCATTTCTTCATTGCCGTTCAAAACCAACGCTTTTTTACACTCCTGTCTCACTTTCTCTTAGAAACAATGACTTACATCAATCCTTTTACATCATTCTTGTTTCTCATGACATTTCTAACATTGCCCACAATTATCAACTTTCTAAGTCTTTCTGAGCAAGAGAAATCGCAAAACAGTCATTTCTTCATTGCCGTACAAAAACAACGCTTTTTTGCACTCCTGTCTCACTTTCTCTTGGAAACAATGACTTACATCAATCCTTTTACATAATTCTTGTTTCTCATGACATTTCTAACATTGCCCACAATTATCAACTTTCTAAGTCTTTCTGATCAAGAGCAATCTCAAACCATAGTTATTTCTTCATTGCCGTACAAAAACAATGCTTTTTTGAACTCCTGTCTCACTTTCTCTTGGAAACAATGACTTACATCAATCCTTTTACATAATTCTTCTTTCTCATGACATTTCTAACATTGCCCACATTTATCAACTTTCTAAGTCTTTCTGAGCAAGAGAAATCACAAAACATAGTCATTTCTTCATTGCCGTACAAAAACAACGCTTTTTTGCACTCCTGTCTCACTTTCTCTTGGAAACAATGACTTACATCAATCCTTTTACATAATTCTTGTTTCTCATGATATTTCTAACATTGCCCACAATTATCAACTTTCAAAGTGTTTCTGAGCAGGATAAATCGCAAAACATAGTCATTTCTTCATTGTCGTACAAAAACAACGCTTTTTTGCACTCCTGTCTCACTTTCTCTTGGAAACAATGACTTACATCAATCCTTTTACATAATTCTTGTTTCTCATGACATTTCTAACATTGCCCACAATTATCAACTTTCTAAGTCTTTCTGAGCAAGAGAAATCGCAAAACATAGTAATTTCTTCATTGTCGTACAAAAACAACGCTTTTTTACACTCCTGTCTCACTTTCTCTTGAAAACAATGACTTACACCAATCCTTTTACATAATTCTTGTTTCTCATGACATTTCTAACATTGCCCACAATTATCAACTTTCTAAGTCTTTCTGAGCAAGAGAAATTGCAAAACATAGTCATTTCTTCATTGCCGTTCAAAAACAACGCTTTTTTACACTCCTGTCTCACTTTCTCTTAGAAACAATGATTTACATTAATCCTTTTACATAATTCTTGTTTCTCATGACATTTCTAACATTGCCCACAATTATCAACTTTCTAAGTCTTTCTGAGCAAGAGAAATCGCAAAACATAGTCATTTCTTCATTGTCGTACAAAAACAACGCTTTTTTACACTCCTGTCTCACTTTCTCTTGAAAACAATGACTTACACCAATCCTTTTACATAATTCTTGTTTCTCATGACATTTCTAACATTGCCCACAATTATCAACTTTCTAAGTCTTTCTGAGCAAGAGAAATTGCAAAACATAGTCATTTCTTCATTGCCGTTCAAAAACAACGCTTTTTTACACTCCTGTCTCACTTTCTTTTAGAAACAATGATTTACATTAATCCTTTTACATAATTCTTGTTTCTCATGACATTTCTAACATTGCCCACAATTATCAACTTTCTAAGTCTTTCTGAGCAAGAGAAATCACAAAACATAGTCATTTCTTCATTGTCGTACAAAAACAACGCTTTTTTATACTCCTGTCTCACTTTCTCTTGGAAACAATGATTTGCATCAATCCTTTTACATAATTCTTGTTTCTCATGACATTTCTAATATTGCCCACAATTATCAACTTTCTAAGTCTTTCTGAGCAAGAGCAATCGCAAACCATAGTCATTTCTTCATTGCCGTACAAAAACAACGCTTTTTTGCACTCCTATCTCACTTTCTCTTGGAAACAATGACTTACATCAATCCTTTTTCATAATTCTTGTTTCTCATGACATTTCTAACATTGCCCACAATTATCAACTTTCTAAGTCTTTCTGAGCAAGAGAAATCGCAAAATATAGTCATTTCTTCATTGCCGTTCAAAAACAACGCTTTTTTACACTCCTGTCTCACTTTCTCTTGGAAACAATGACTTACATCAATCCTTTTACATAATTCTTGTTTCTCATGACATTTCTAATATTGCCCACAATTATCAACTTTCTAAGTCTTTCTGAGCAAGAGAAATCGCAAAATATAGTCATTTCTTCATTGCCGTACAAAAACAACGCTTTTTTGCACTCCTGTCTCACTTTCTCTTGGAAACAATGATTTACATCAATCCTTTTACATAATTCTTGTTTCTCATGACATTTCTAACATTGCCCACAATTATCAACTTTCTAAGTCTTTCTGAGCAAGAGAAATCGCAAAACATAGTAATTTCTTCATTGCCGTTCAAAAACAACATTTTTTTACACTCCTGTCTCACTTTCTCTTAGAAACAATGATTTACATTAATCCTTTTACATAATTCTTGTTTCTCATGACATTTCTAACATTGCCCACAACTATCAACTTTCTAAGTCTTTCTGAGCAAGAGAAATCGCAAAACATAGTAATTTCTTCATTGTCGTACAAAAACAACGCTTTTTTACACTCCTGTCTCACTTTCTCTTGAAAACAATGACTTACACCAATCCTTTTACATAATTCTTGTTTCTCATGACATTTCTAACATTGCCCACAATTATCAACTTTCTAAGCCTTTCTGAGCAAGAGAAATTGCAAAACATAGTCATTTCTTCATTGCCGTTCAAAAACAACGCTTTTTTACACTCCTGTCTCACTTTCTCTTAGAAACAATGTTTTACATTAATCCTTTTACATAATTCTTGTTTCTCATGACATTTCTAACATTGCCCACAATTATCAACTTTCTAAGTCTTTCTGAGCAGGAGAAATTGCAAAACATAGTCATTTCTTCATTGCCGTTCAAAAACAACGCTTTTTTGCACTCCTGTCTCACTTTCTCTTGGAAACAATGACTTCCATCAATCCTTTTACATAATTCTTGTTTCTCATGACATTTCTAACATTGCCCACAATTATCAACTTTCTAAGTCTTTCTGAGCAAGAGAAATTGCAAAACATAGTCATTTCTTCATTGCCGTTCAAAAACAACGCTTTTTTACACTCCTGTCTCACTTTCTCTTAGAAACAATGATTTACATTAATCCTTTTACATAATTCTTGTTTCTCATGACATTTCTAACATTGCCCACAATTATCAACTTTCTAAGTCTTTCTGAGGAAGAGAAATCACAAAACATAGTCATTTCTTCATTGTCGTACAAAAACAACGCTTTTTTATACTCCTGTCTCACTTTCTCTTGGAAACAATGATTTGCATCAATCCTTTTACATAATTCTTGTTTCTCATGACATTTCTAATATTGCCCACAATCATCAACTTTCTAAGTCTTTCTGAGCAAGAGCAATCGCAAACCATAGTCATTTCTTCATTGCCGTACAAAAACAACGCTTTTTTGCACTCCTGTCTCACTTTCTCTTGGAAACAATGATTTACATCAATCCTTTTACATAATTCTTGTTTCTCATGACATTTCTAACATTGCCCACAATTATCAACTTTCTAAGTTTTTCTGAGCAAGAGAAATCGCAAAACATAGTCATTTCTTCATTGCCGTTCAAAAACAACGTTTTTTTACACTCCTGTCTCACTTTCTCTTAGAAACAATGATTTACATTAATCCTTTTACATAATTCTTGTTTCTCATGACATTTCTAACATTGCCCACAATTATCAACTTTCTAAGTCTTTCTGAGCAAGAGAAATCGCAAAACATAGTCATTTCTTCATTGTCGTACAAAAACAACGCTTTTTTACACTCCTGTCTCACTTTCTCTTGGAAACAATGATTTACATCAATCCTTTTACATAATTCTTGTTTCTCATGACATTTCTAATATTGCCCACAATTATCAACTTTCTAAGTCTTTCTGAGCAAGAGCAATCGCAAACCATAGTCATTTCTTCATTGCCGTACAAAAACAACGCTTTTTTGCACTCCTGTCTCACTTTCTCTTGGAAACAATGACTTACATCAATCTTTTTACATAATTCTTGTTTCTCATGGCATTTCTAACATTGCCCACAATTATCAACTTTCTAAGTCTTTCTGAGCAAGAGAAATCGCAAAACATAGTCATTTCTTCATTGCCGTTCAAAAACAACGCTTTTTTACACTCCTGTCTCACTTTCTCTTAGAAACAATGATTTACATTAATCCTTTTACATAATTCTTGTTTCTCATGACATTTCTAACATTGCCCACAATTATCAACTTTCTAAGTCTTTCTGAGCAAGAGAAATTGCAAAACATAGTAATTTCTTCATTGCTGTACAAAAACAACGCTTTTTTACACTCCTGTATAGCTTTCTCTTGGAAACAATGACTTACATCAATCCTTTTACATAATTCTTGTTTCTCATGACATTTCTAGCATTGCCAACAATTATCAACTTTCTAAGTCATTCTGAGCAAGAGAAATCGCAAAATATAGTCATTTCTTCATTGCCGTACAAAAACAACGCTTTTTTACACTCCTTTCTCACTTTCTCTTGAAAACAATGACTTACATCAATCCTTTTACATAATTTTTGTTTCTCATGACATTTCTAACATTGCCCACAATTATCAACTTTCTAAGTCTTTCTGAGCAAGAGAAATCGCAAAACATAGTCATTTCTTAATTGCCGTACAAAGCAATGCTTTTTTACACTCCTGTCTTACTTTCTCTTGGAAACAATGACTTACATCAATCCTTTTACATAATTCTTGTTTCTCATGACATTTCTAACATTGCCCACAGTTATCAACTTTCTAAAAATTTTAAAGCAAGAGAAATCGCAAAAATTAGTCATTTCTTAATTGCCGTACAAAGCAATGCTTTTTTACACTCCTGTCTTACTTTCTCTTGGAAACAATGACTTACATCAATCCATTTACATAATTCTTGTTTGTCATGATATTTCTAACATTGCCCACAATTATCAACTTTCTAAGTCTTTCAAAGCAAGAGAAATCGCAAAACATAGTCATTTCTTAATTGCCGTACAAAGCAATGCTTTTTTACACTCCTATCTTACTTTCTCTTGGAAACAATGACTTACATCAACCCTTTTACATAATTCTTGTTTCTCATGACATTTCTTACATTGCCCACAATTATCAATTTTCTAAGTCTTTCTGAGCAAGAGAAATCGCAAAACATAGTCATTTCTTAAATGCCGTACAAAGCAATGCTTTTTTACACTCCTTTCTTACTTTCTCTTGGAAACAATGACTTACATCAATCCTTTTACATAATTCTTGTTTCTCATGACATTTCTAACATTGCTCACAATTATCAACTTTCTAAGTCTTTCTGAGCAAGAGAAATCGCAAAACATAGTCATTTCTTAATTGCCGTACAAAACAACACTTTTTTACACTCCTGTCTTACTTCCTCTTGGAAACAATGACTTACATCAATCCTTTTACATAATTCTTGTTTCTCATGACATTTCTAACATTGCCCACAATTATCAGCTTTCTAAGTTTTTCTGAGCAAGAGAAATAACAAAACATAGTCATTTCTTAAATGCCGTACAAAGCAATGCTTTTTTACACTCCTGTCTTACTTTCTCTTGGAAACAATGACTTACATCAATCCTTTTACATAATTCTTGTTTCTCATGACATTTCTAACATTGCCCACAATTATCAGCTTTCTAAGTCTTTCTGAGCAAGAGAAATCGCAAAACATAGTCATTTCTTAATTGCCGTACAAAGCAATGCTTTTTTACACTCCTGTCTTACTTTTTCTTGGAAACAATGACTTACATCAATCTTTTTACATAATTCTTGTTTCTCATGACATTTCTAACATTGCCCACAGTTATCAACTTTCTAAAAATTTTAAAGCAAGAGAAATCGCAAAAATTAGTCATTTCTTAATTGCCGTACAAAGCAATGCTTTTTTACACTCCTGTCTTACTTTCTCTTGGAAACAATGACTTACATCAATCCATTTACATAATTCTTGTTTGTCATGATATTTCTAACATTGCCCACAATTATCAACTTTCTAAGTCTTTCAAAGCAAGAGAAATCGCAAAACATAGTCATTTCTTAATTGCCGTACAAAGCAATGCTTTTTTACACTCCTATCTTACTTTCTCTTGGAAACAATGACTTACATCAACCCTTTTACATAATTCTTGTTTGTCATGACATTTCTTACATTGCCCACAATTATCAATTTTCTAAGTCTTTCTGAGCAAGAGAAATCGCAAAACATAGTCATTTCTTAAATGCCGTACAAAGCAATGCTTTTTTACACTCCTTTCTTACTTTCTCTTGGAAACAATGACTTACATCAATCCTTTTACATAATTCTTGTTTCTCATGACATTTCTAACATTGCTCACAATTATCAACTTTCTAAGTTTTTCTGAGCAAGAGAAATCGCAAAACATAGTCATTTCTTAATTGCCGTACAAAACAACGCTTTTTTACACTCCTGTCTTACTTCCTCTTGGAAACAATGACTTACATCAATCCTTTTACATAATTCTTGTTTCTCATGACATTTCTAACATTGCCCACAATTATCAGCTTTCTAAGTTTTTCTGAGCAAGAGAAATAACAAAACATAGTCATTTCTTAAATGCCGTACAAAGCAATGCTTTTTTACACTCCTGTCTTACTTTCTCTTGGAAACAATGACTTACATCAATCCTTTTACATAATTCTTGTTTCTCATGACATTTCTAACATTGCCCACAATTATCAACTTTCTAAGTCATTCTGAGGAAGAGAAATAACAAAACATAGTAATTTCTTAAATGCCGTACAAAGCAATGCTTTTTTACACTCCTGTCTTACTTTCTCTTGGAAACAATGACTTACATCAATCCTTTTACATAAATCTTGTTTCTCATGACATTTCTAACATTGCCCACAATTATCAACTTTCTAAGTCTTTCTGAGCAAGAGAAATTGCAAAACATAGTCATTTCTTAATTGCCGTACAAAGCAATGCTTTTTTACACTCCTGTCTTACTTTCTTTTAGAAAAAATGACTTACATCAATCCTTTTACATAATTCTTGTTTCTCATGACATTTCTAACATTGCCCACAATTACCAACTTTCTAAGTCTTTCTGAGCAAGAGAAATCGCAAAACATAGTTATTTCTTAATTGCCATACAAAGCAATGCTTTTTTACACTCCTGTCTTACTTTCTATTGGAAACAATGACTTACATCAATCCTTTTACATAATTCTTGTTTCTCATGACATTTCTAACATTGCCCACAATTATCAACTTTCTAAGTCTTTCTGAGCAAGAGAAATCGCAAAACATAGTCATTTCTTAATTGCCGTACAAAGCAATGCTTTTTACACTCATGTCTTACTTTCTCTTGGAAACAATGACTTACATCAATCCTTTTACATAATTCTTGTTTCTCATGACATTTCTAAAATTGCCCACAATTATCAACTTTCTAAGTCTTTCTGAGCTAGAGAAATCGCAAAACATAGTCATTTCTTAAATGCCGTACAAAGCAATGCTTTTTTACACTCCTTTCTTACTTTCTCTTGGAAACAATGACTTACATCAATCCTTTTACATAATTCTTGTTTCTCATGACATTTCTAACATTGCTCACAATTATCAACTTTCTAAGTTTTTCTGAGCAAGAGAAATCGCAAAACATAGTCATTTCTTAATTGCCGTACAAAACAACGCTTTTTTACACTCCTGTCTTACTTCCTCTTGGAAACAATGACTTACATCAATCCTTTTACATAATTCTTGTTTCTCATGACATTTCTAACATTGCCCACAATTATCAGCTTTCTAAGTTTTTCTGAGCAAGAGAAATAACAAAACATAGTCATTTCTTAAATGCCGTACAAAGCAATGCTTTTTTACACTCCTGTCTTACTTTCTCTTGGAAACAATGACTTACATCAATCCTTTTACATAATTCTTGTTTCTCATGACATTTCTAACATTGCCCACAATTATCAACTTTCTAAGTCATTCTGAGGAAGAGAAATAACAAAACATAGTAATTTCTTAAATGCCGTACAAAGCAATGCTTTTTTACACTCCTGTCTTACTTTCTCTTGGAAACAATGACTTACATCAATCCTTTTACATAAATCTTGTTTCTCATGACATTTCTAACATTGCCCACAATTATCAACTTTCTAAGTCTTTCTGAGCAAGAGAAATTGCAAAACATAGTCATTTCTTAATTGCCGTACAAAGCAATGCTTTTTTACACTCCTGTCTTACTTTCTTTTAGAAAAAATGACTTACATCAATCCTTTTACATAATTCTTGTTTCTCATGACATTTCTAACATTGCCCACAATTACCAACTTTCTAAGTCTTTCTGAGCAAGAGAAATCGCAAAACATAGTTATTTCTTAATTGCCATACAAAGCAATGCTTTTTTACACTCCTGTCTTACTTTCTATTGGAAACAATGACTTACATCAATCCTTTTACATAATTCTTGTTTCTCATGACATTTCTAACATTGCCCACAATTATCAACTTTCTAAGTCTTTCTGAGCAAGAGAAATCGCAAAACATAGTCATTTCTTAATTGCCGTACAAAGCAATGCTTTTTACACTCATGTCTTACTTTCTCTTGGAAACAATGACTTACATCAATCCTTTTACATAATTCTTGTTTCTCATGACATTTCTAAAATTGCCCACAATTATCAACTTTCTAAGTCTTTCTGAGCTAGAGAAATCGCAAAACATAGTCATTTCTTAATTGCCGTACAAAGCAATGCTTTTTTACACTCCTGTCTTACTTTCTCTTGGAAACAATGACTTACATCAATCCTTTTACATAATTCTTGTTTCTCATGACATTTCTAAAATTGCCCACAATTATCAACTTTGTAAGTATTTCAAAGCAAGAGAAAAGTGCAAAACATTGTCATTTCTTAATTGCCGTACAAAGCAATGCTTTTTTACACTCCTGTCTTACTGTCTCTTGGAAACAATGACTTACATCAATCCTTTTACATAATTCTTGTTTCTCATGACATTTCTAACATTGCCCACAATTATCAACTCTCTAAGTCTTTCTGAGCAAGAGAAATCGCAAAAGATAGTCATTTCTTCATTGCCGTCCAAAAACAACTCTTGTTTACACTCCTGTCTCCCTTTCTCTTGGAAACAATGACTTACATCAATCCTTTCAATCCAATCAATTTCAATCCTTTCAATCCAATCAATCCAATCAAACATTATCAACTTTCTAAGTCTTTCTGAGCAAGAGAAATCGCAAAAGATAGTCATTTCTTCATTTCCGTCCAAAAACAAGGCTTTTTTACACTCCTGTCTCCCTTTCTCTTGGAAACAATGACTTACATCAATCCTTTTACATAATTCTTGTTTCTCATGACATTTCTAACATTGCACACAATTATCAACTTTCTAAGTCTTTCTGAGCAAGAGAAATCGCAAAAGATAGTCATTTCTTCATTGCCGTCCAAAAACAACGCTTTTTTACACTCCTGTCTCCCTTTCTCTTGGAAACAATGACTTACATCAATCCTTTTACATAATTCTTGTTTCTCATGACATTTCTAACATTGCCCACAATTATCAACTTTCTAAGTCTTTCTGAGCAAGAGAAATCGCAAAAGATAGTCATTTCTTCATTGCCGTCCAAAAACAAGGCTTTTTTACACTCCTGTCTCCCTTTCTCTTGGAAACAATGACTTACATCAATCCTTTTACATAATTCTTGTTTCTCATGTCATTTCTAACATTGCCCACAATTATCAACTCTCTAAGTCTTTCTGAGCAAGAGAAATCGCAAAAGATAGTCATTTCTTCATTGCCGTCCAAAAAAACGCTTTTTTACACTCCTGTCTCCCTTTCTCTTGGAAACAATGACTTACATCAATCCTTTTACATAATTCTTGTTTCTCATGACATTTCTAACATTGCCCACAATTATCAACTCTCTAAGTCTTTCTGAGCAAGAGAAATCGCAAAAGATAGTCATTTCTTCATTGCCGTCCAAAAAAACGCTTTTTTACACTCCTGTCTCCCTTTCTCTTGGAAACAATGACTTACATCAATCCTTTTACATAATTCTTGTTTCTCATGACATTTCTAACATTGCCCACAATTATCAACTTTCTAAGTCTTTCTGATCAAGAGAAATCGCAAAACATAGTCATTTCTTAATTGCCGTACAAAACAACGCTTTTTTACACTCCTGTCTTACTTCCTCTTGGAAACAATGACTTACATCAATCCTTTTACATAATTCTTGTTTCTCATGACATTTCTAACATTGCCCACAATTATCAGCTTTCTAAGTTTTTCTGAGCAAGAGAAATAACAAAACATAGTCATTTCTTAAATGCCGTACAAAGCAATGCTTTTTTACACTCCTGTCTTACTTTCTCTTGGAAACAATGACTTACATCAATCCTTTTACATAATTCTTGTTTCTCATGACATTTCTAACATTGCCCACAATTATCAACTTTCTAAGTCATTCTGAGGAAGAGAAATAACAAAACATAGTAATTTCTTAAATGCCGTACAAAGCAATGCTTTTTTACACTCCTGTCTTACTTTCTCTTGGAAACAATGACTTACATCAATCCTTTTACATAAATCTTGTTTCTCATGACATTTCTAACATTGCCCACAATTATCAACTTTCTAAGTCTTTCTGAGCAAGAGAAATTGCAAAACATAGTCATTTCTTAATTGCCGTACAAAGCAATGCTTTTTTACACTCCTGTCTTACTTTCTTTTAGAAAAAATGACTTACATCAATCCTTTTACATAATTCTTGTTTCTCATGACATTTCTAACATTGCCCACAATTACCAACTTTCTAAGTCTTTCTGAGCAAGAGAAATCGCAAAACATAGTTATTTCTTAATTGCCATACAAAGCAATGCTTTTTTACACTCCTGTCTTACTTTCTATTGGAAACAATGACTTACATCAATCCTTTTACATAATTCATGTTTCTCATGACATTTCTAACATTGCCCACAATTATCAACTTTCTAAGTCTTTCTGAGCAAGAGAAATCGCAAAACATAGTCATTTCTTAATTGCCGTACAAAGCAATGCTTTTTACACTCATGTCTTACTTTCTCTTGGAAACAATGACTTACATCAATCCTTTTACATAATTCTTGTTTCTCATGACATTTCTAAAATTGCCCACAATTATCAACTTTCTAAGTCTTTCTGAGCTAGAGAAATCGCAAAACATAGTCATTTCTTAATTGCCGTACAAAGCAATGCTTTTTTACACTCCTGTCTTACTTTCTCTTGGAAACAATGACTTACATCAATCCTTTTACATAATTCTTGTTTCTCATGACATTTCTAAAATTGCCCACAATTATCAACTTTGTAAGTATTTCAAAGCAAGAGAAAAGTGCAAAACATTGTCATTTCTTAATTGCCGTACAAAGCAATGCTTTTTTACACTCCTGTCTTACTGTCTCTTGGAAACAATGACTTACATCAATCCTTTTACATAATTCTTGTTTCTCATGACATTTCTAACATTGCCCACAATTATCAACTCTCTAAGTCTTTCTGAGCAAGAGAAATCGCAAAAGATAGTCATTTCTTCATTGCCGTCCAAAAACAACTCTTGTTTACACTCCTGTCTCCCTTTCTCTTGGAAACAATGACTTACATCAATCCTTTCAATCCAATCAATTTCAATCCTTTCAATCTAATCAATCCAATCAAACATTATCAACTTTCTAAGTCTTTCTGAGCAAGAGAAATCGCAAAAGATAGTCATTTCTTCATTGCCGTCCAAAAACAAGGCTTTTTTACACTCCTGTCTCCCTTTCTCTTGGAAACAATGACTTACATCAATCCTTTTACATAATTCTTGTTTCTCATGACATTTCTAACATTGCACACAATTATCAACTTTCTAAGTCTTTCTGAGCAAGAGAAATCGCAAAAGATAGTCATTTCTTCATTGCCGTCCAAAAACAACGCTTTTTTACACTCCTGTCTCCCTTTCTCTTGGAAACAATGACTTACATCAATCCTTTTACATAATTCTTGTTTCTCATGACATTTCTAACATTGCCCACAATTATCAACTTTTTAAGTCTTTCTGAGCAAGAGAAATCGCAAAAGATAGTCATTTCTTCATTGCCGTCCAAAAACAAGGCTTTTTTACACTCCTGTCTCCCTTTCTCTTGGAAACAATGACTTACATCAATCCTTTTACATAATTCTTGTTTCTCATGTCATTTCTAACATTGCCCACAATTATCAACTCTCTAAGTCTTTCTGAGCAAGAGAAATCGCAAAAGATAGTCATTTCTTCATTGCCGTCCAAAAAAACGCTTTTTTACACTCCTGTCTCCCTTTCTCTTGGAAACAATGACTTACATCAATCCTTTTACATAATTCTTGTTTCTCATGACATTTCTAACATTGCCCACAATTATCAACTCTCTAAGTCTTTCTGAGCAAGAGAAATCGCAAAAGATAGTCATTTCTTCATTGCCGTCCAAAAAAACGCTTTTTTACACTCCTGTCTCCCTTTCTCTTGGAAACAATGACTTACATCAATCCTTTTACATAATTCTTGTTTCTCATGACATTTCTAACATTGCCCACAATTATCAACTTTCTAAGTCTTTCTGATCAAGAAAAATCGCAAAACATAGTCATTTCTTCATTGCCGTCCAAAAACAAGGCTTTTTTACACTCCTGTCTCCCTTTCTCTTGGAAACAATGACTAACATCAATCCTTTTACATAATTCTTGTTTCTCATGACATTTCTAACATTGCCCACAATTATCAACTTTCTAAGTCTTTCTGATCAAGAGCAATCTCAAACCATAGTTATTTCTTCATTGCCGTACAAAAACAATGCTTTTTTGAACTCCTGTCTCACTTTCTCTTGGAAACAATGACTTACATCAATCCTTTTACATAATTCTTCTTTCTCATGACATTTCTAACATTGCCCACAATTATCAACTTTCTAAGTCTTTCTGAGCAAGAGAAATCGCAAAACATAGTCATTTCTTCATTGTCGTACAAAAACAACGCTTTTTTACACTCCTGTCTCACTTTCTCTTGGAAACAATGATTTACATCAATCCTTTTACATAATTCTTGTTTCTCATGACATTTCTAATATTGCCCACAATTATCAACTTTCTAAGTCTTTCTGAGCAAGAGCAATCGCAAACCATAGTCATTTCTTCATTGCCGTACAAAAACAACGCTTTTTTGCACTCCTGTCTCACTTTCTCTTGGAAACAATGACTTACATCAATCTTTTTACATAATTCTTGTTTCTCATGGCATTTCTAACATTGCCCACAATTATCAACTTTCTAAGTCTTTCTGAGCAGGAGAAATTGCAAAACATAGTAATTTCTTCATTGCTGTACAAAAACAACGCTTTTTTACACTCCTGTATAGCTTTCTCTTGGAAACAATGACTTACATCAATCCTTTTACATAATTCTTGTTTCTCATGACATTTCTAGCATTGCCAACAATTATCAACTTTCTAAGTCATTCTGAGCAAGAGAAATCGCAAAATATAGTCATTTCTTCATTGCCGTACAAAAACAACGCTTTTTTACACTCCTTTCTCACTTTCTCTTGAAAACAATGACTTACATCAATCCTTTTACATAATTTTTGTTTCTCATGACATTTCTAACATTGCCCACAATTATCAACTTTCTAAGTCTTTCTGAGCAAGAGAAATCGCAAAACATAGTCATTTCTTAATTGCCGTACAAAGCAATGCTTTTTTACACTCCTGTCTTACTTTCTCTTGGAAACAATGACTTACATCAATCCTTTTACATAATTCTTGTTTCTCATGACATTTCTAACATTGCCCACAGTTATCAACTTTCTAAAAATTTTAAAGCAAGAGAAATCGCAAAAATTAGTCATTTCTTAATTGCCGTACAAAGCAATGCTTTTTTACACTCCTGTCTTACTTTCTCTTGGAAACAATGACTTACATCAATCCATTTACATAATTCTTGTTTGTCATGATATTTCTAACATTGCCCACAATTATCAACTTTCTAAGTCTTTCAAAGCAAGAGAAATCGCAAAACATAGTCATTTCTTAATTGCCGTACAAAGCAATGCTTTTTTACACTCCTATCTTACTTTCTCTTGGAAACAATGACTTACATCAACCCTTTTACATAATTCTTGTTTCTCATGACATTTCTTACATTGCCCACAATTATCAATTTTCTAAGTCTTTCTGAGCAAGAGAAATCGCAAAACATAGTCATTTCTTAAATGCCGTACAAAGCAATGCTTTTTTACACTCCTTTCTTACTTTCTCTTGGAAACAATGACTTACATCAATCCTTTTACATAATTCTTGTTTCTCATGACATTTCTAACATTGCTCACAATTATCAACTTTCTAAGTCTTTCTGAGCAAGAGAAATCGCAAAACATAGTCATTTCTTAATTGCCGTACAAAACAACACTTTTTTACACTCCTGTCTTACTTCCTCTTGGAAACAATGACTTACATCAATCCTTTTACATAATTCTTGTTTCTCATGACATTTCTAACATTGCCCACAATTATCAGCTTTCTAAGTTTTTCTGAGCAAGAGAAATAACAAAACATAGTCATTTCTTAAATGCCGTACAAAGCAATGCTTTTTTACACTCCTGTCTTACTTTCTCTTGGAAACAATGACTTACATCAATCCTTTTACATAATTCTTGTTTGTCATGACATTTCTTACATTGCCCACAATTATCAATTTTCTAAGTCTTTCTGAGCAAGAGAAATCGCAAAACATAGTCATTTCTTAAATGCCGTACAAAGCAATGCTTTTTTACACTCCTTTCTTACTTTCTCTTGGAAACAATGACTTACATCAATCCTTTTACATAATTCTTGTTTCTCATGACATTTCTAACATTGCTCACAATTATCAACTTTCTAAGTTTTTCTGAGCAAGAGAAATCGCAAAACATAGTCATTTCTTAATTGCCGTACAAAACAACGCTTTTTTACACTCCTGTCTTACTTCCTCTTGGAAACAATGACTTACATCAATCCTTTTACATAATTCTTGTTTCTCATGACATTTCTAACATTGCCCACAATTATCAGCTTTCTAAGTTTTTCTGAGCAAGAGAAATAACAAAACATAGTCATTTCTTAAATGCCGTACAAAGCAATGCTTTTTTACACTCCTGTCTTACTTTCTCTTGGAAACAATGACTTACATCAATCCTTTTACATAATTCTTGTTTCTCATGACATTTCTAACATTGCCCACAATTATCAACTTTCTAAGTCATTCTGAGGAAGAGAAATAACAAAACATAGTAATTTCTTAAATGCCGTACAAAGCAATGCTTTTTTACACTCCTGTCTTACTTTCTCTTGGAAACAATGACTTACATCAATCCTTTTACATAAATCTTGTTTCTCATGACATTTCTAACATTGCCCACAATTATCAACTTTCTAAGTCTTTCTGAGCAAGAGAAATTGCAAAACATAGTCATTTCTTAATTGCCGTACAAAGCAATGCTTTTTTACACTCCTGTCTTACTTTCTTTTAGAAAAAATGACTTACATCAATCCTTTTACATAATTCTTGTTTCTCATGACATTTCTAACATTGCCCACAATTACCAACTTTCTAAGTCTTTCTGAGCAAGAGAAATCGCAAAACATAGTTATTTCTTAATTGCCATACAAAGCAATGCTTTTTTACACTCCTGTCTTACTTTCTATTGGAAACAATGACTTACATCAATCCTTTTACATAATTCTTGTTTCTCATGACATTTCTAACATTGCCCACAATTATCAACTTTCTAAGTCTTTCTGAGCAAGAGAAATCGCAAAACATAGTCATTTCTTAATTGCCGTACAAAGCAATGCTTTTTACACTCATGTCTTACTTTCTCTTGGAAACAATGACTTACATCAATCCTTTTACATAATTCTTGTTTCTCATGACATTTCTAAAATTGCCCACAATTATCAACTTTCTAAGTCTTTCTGAGCTAGAGAAATCGCAAAACATAGTCATTTCTTAAATGCCGTACAAAGCAATGCTTTTTTACACTCCTTTCTTACTTTCTCTTGGAAACAATGACTTACATCAATCCTTTTACATAATTCTTGTTTCTCATGACATTTCTAACATTGCTCACAATTATCAACTTTCTAAGTTTTTCTGAGCAAGAGAAATCGCAAAACATAGTCATTTCTTAATTGCCGTACAAAACAACGCTTTTTTACACTCCTGTCTTACTTCCTCTTGGAAACAATGACTTACATCAATCCTTTTACATAATTCTTGTTTCTCATGACATTTCTAACATTGCCCACAATTATCAGCTTTCTAAGTTTTTCTGAGCAAGAGAAATAACAAAACATAGTCATTTCTTAAATGCCGTACAAAGCAATGCTTTTTTACACTCCTGTCTTACTTTCTCTTGGAAACAATGACTTACATCAATCCTTTTACATAATTCTTGTTTCTCATGACATTTCTAACATTGCCCACAATTATCAACTTTCTAAGTCATTCTGAGGAAGAGAAATAACAAAACATAGTAATTTCTTAAATGCCGTACAAAGCAATGCTTTTTTACACTCCTGTCTTACTTTCTCTTGGAAACAATGACTTACATCAATCCTTTTACATAAATCTTGTTTCTCATGACATTTCTAACATTGCCCACAATTATCAACTTTCTAAGTCTTTCTGAGCAAGAGAAATTGCAAAACATAGTCATTTCTTAATTGCCGTACAAAGCAATGCTTTTTTACACTCCTGTCTTACTTTCTTTTAGAAAAAATGACTTACATCAATCCTTTTACATAATTCTTGTTTCTCATGACATTTCTAACATTGCCCACAATTACCAACTTTCTAAGTCTTTCTGAGCAAGAGAAATCGCAAAACATAGTTATTTCTTAATTGCCATACAAAGCAATGCTTTTTTACACTCCTGTCTTACTTTCTATTGGAAACAATGACTTACATCAATCCTTTTACATAATTCTTGTTTCTCATGACATTTCTAACATTGCCCACAATTATCAACTTTCTAAGTCTTTCTGAGCAAGAGAAATCGCAAAACATAGTCATTTCTTAATTGCCGTACAAAGCAATGCTTTTTACACTCATGTCTTACTTTCTCTTGGAAACAATGACTTACATCAATCCTTTTACATAATTCTTGTTTCTCATGACATTTCTAAAATTGCCCACAATTATCAACTTTCTAAGTCTTTCTGAGCTAGAGAAATCGCAAAACATAGTCATTTCTTAATTGCCGTACAAAGCAATGCTTTTTTACACTCCTGTCTTACTTTCTCTTGGAAACAATGACTTACATCAATCCTTTTACATAAATCTTGTTTCTCATGACATTTCTAACATTGCCCACAATTATCAACTCTCTAAGTCTTTCTGAGCAAGAGAAATCGCAAAAGATAGTCATTTCTTCATTGCCGTCCAAAAACAACTCTTGTTTACACTCCTGTCTCCCTTTCTCTTGGAAACAATGACTTACATCAATCCTTTCAATCCAATCAATTTCAATCCTTTCAATCCAATCAATCCAATCAAACATTATCAACTTTCTAAGTCTTTCTGAGCAAGAGAAATCGCAAAAGATAGTCATTTCTTCATTTCCGTCCAAAAACAAGGCTTTTTTACACTCCTGTCTCCCTTTCTCTTGGAAACAATGACTTACATCAATCCTTTTACATAATTCTTGTTTCTCATGACATTTCTAACATTGCACACAATTATCAACTTTCTAAGTCTTTCTGAGCAAGAGAAATCGCAAAAGATAGTCATTTCTTCATTGCCGTCCAAAAACAACGCTTTTTTACACTCCTGTCTCCCTTTCTCTTGGAAACAATGACTTACATCAATCCTTTTACATAATTCTTGTTTCTCATGACATTTCTAACATTGCCCACAATTATCAACTTTCTAAGTCTTTCTGAGCAAGAGAAATCGCAAAAGATAGTCATTTCTTCATTGCCGTCCAAAAACAAGGCTTTTTTACACTCCTGTCTCCCTTTCTCTTGGAAACAATGACTTACATCAATCCTTTTACATAATTCTTGTTTCTCATGTCATTTCTAACATTGCCCACAATTATCAACTCTCTAAGTCTTTCTGAGCAAGAGAAATCGCAAAAGATAGTCATTTCTTCATTGCCGTCCAAAAAAACGCTTTTTTACACTCCTGTCTCCCTTTCTCTTGGAAACAATGACTTACATCAATCCTTTTACATAATTCTTGTTTCTCATGACATTTCTAACATTGCCCACAATTATCAACTCTCTAAGTCTTTCTGAGCAAGAGAAATCGCAAAAGATAGTCATTTCTTCATTGCCGTCCAAAAAAACGCTTTTTTACACTCCTGTCTCCCTTTCTCTTGGAAACAATGACTTACATCAATCCTTTTACATAATTCTTGTTTCTCATGACATTTCTAACATTGCCCACAATTATCAACTTTCTAAGTCTTTCTGATCAAGAGAAATCGCAAAACATAGTCATTTCTTAATTGCCGTACAAAACAACGCTTTTTTACACTCCTGTCTTACTTCCTCTTGGAAACAATGACTTACATCAATCCTTTTACATAATTCTTGTTTCTCATGACATTTCTAACATTGCCCACAATTATCAGCTTTCTAAGTTTTTCTGAGCAAGAGAAATAACAAAACATAGTCATTTCTTAAATGCCGTACAAAGCAATGCTTTTTTACACTCCTGTCTTACTTTCTCTTGGAAACAATGACTTACATCAATCCTTTTACATAATTCTTGTTTCTCATGACATTTCTAACATTGCCCACAATTATCAACTTTCTAAGTCATTCTGAGGAAGAGAAATAACAAAACATAGTAATTTCTTAAATGCCGTACAAAGCAATGCTTTTTTACACTCCTGTCTTACTTTCTCTTGGAAACAATGACTTACATCAATCCTTTTACATAAATCTTGTTTCTCATGACATTTCTAACATTGCCCACAATTATCAACTTTCTAAGTCTTTCTGAGCAAGAGAAATTGCAAAACATAGTCATTTCTTAATTGCCGTACAAAGCAATGCTTTTTTACACTCCTGTCTTACTTTCTTTTAGAAAAAATGACTTACATCAATCCTTTTACATAATTCTTGTTTCTCATGACATTTCTAACATTGCCCACAATTACCAACTTTCTAAGTCTTTCTGAGCAAGAGAAATCGCAAAACATAGTTATTTCTTAATTGCCATACAAAGCAATGCTTTTTTACACTCCTGTCTTACTTTCTATTGGAAACAATGACTTACATCAATCCTTTTACATAATTCATGTTTCTCATGACATTTCTAACATTGCCCACAATTATCAACTTTCTAAGTCTTTCTGAGCAAGAGAAATCGCAAAACATAGTCATTTCTTAATTGCCGTACAAAGCAATGCTTTTTACACTCATGTCTTACTTTCTCTTGGAAACAATGACTTACATCAATCCTTTTACATAATTCTTGTTTCTCATGACATTTCTAAAATTGCCCACAATTATCAACTTTCTAAGTCTTTCTGAGCTAGAGAAATCGCAAAACATAGTCATTTCTTAATTGCCGTACAAAGCAATGCTTTTTTACACTCCTGTCTTACTTTCTCTTGGAAACAATGACTTACATCAATCCTTTTACATAATTCTTGTTTCTCATGACATTTCTAAAATTGCCCACAATTATCAACTTTGTAAGTATTTCAAAGCAAGAGAAAAGTGCAAAACATTGTCATTTCTTAATTGCCGTACAAAGCAATGCTTTTTTACACTCCTGTCTTACTGTCTCTTGGAAACAATGACTTACATCAATCCTTTTACATAATTCTTGTTTCTCATGACATTTCTAACATTGCCCACAATTATCAACTCTCTAAGTCTTTCTGAGCAAGAGAAATCGCAAAAGATAGTCATTTCTTCATTGCCGTCCAAAAACAACTCTTGTTTACACTCCTGTCTCCCTTTCTCTTGGAAACAATGACTTACATCAATCCTTTCAATCCAATCAATTTCAATCCTTTCAATCTAATCAATCCAATCAAACATTATCAACTTTCTAAGTCTTTCTGAGCAAGAGAAATCGCAAAAGATAGTCATTTCTTCATTGCCGTCCAAAAACAAGGCTTTTTTACACTCCTGTCTCCCTTTCTCTTGGAAACAATGACTTACATCAATCCTTTTACATAATTCTTGTTTCTCATGACATTTCTAACATTGCACACAATTATCAACTTTCTAAGTCTTTCTGAGCAAGAGAAATCGCAAAAGATAGTCATTTCTTCATTGCCGTCCAAAAACAACGCTTTTTTACACTCCTGTCTCCCTTTCTCTTGGAAACAATGACTTACATCAATCCTTTTACATAATTCTTGTTTCTCATGACATTTCTAACATTGCCCACAATTATCAACTTTTTAAGTCTTTCTGAGCAAGAGAAATCGCAAAAGATAGTCATTTCTTCATTGCCGTCCAAAAACAAGGCTTTTTTACACTCCTGTCTCCCTTTCTCTTGGAAACAATGACTTACATCAATCCTTTTACATAATTCTTGTTTCTCATGTCATTTCTAACATTGCCCACAATTATCAACTCTCTAAGTCTTTCTGAGCAAGAGAAATCGCAAAAGATAGTCATTTCTTCATTGCCGTCCAAAAAAACGCTTTTTTACACTCCTGTCTCCCTTTCTCTTGGAAACAATGACTTACATCAATCCTTTTACATAATTCTTGTTTCTCATGACATTTCTAACATTGCCCACAATTATCAACTCTCTAAGTCTTTCTGAGCAAGAGAAATCGCAAAAGATAGTCATTTCTTCATTGCCGTCCAAAAAAACGCTTTTTTACACTCCTGTCTCCCTTTCTCTTGGAAACAATGACTTACATCAATCCTTTTACATAATTCTTGTTTCTCATGACATTTCTAACATTGCCCACAATTATCAACTTTCTAAGTCTTTCTGATCAAGAAAAATCGCAAAACATAGTCATTTCTTCATTGCCGTCCAAAAACAAGGCTTTTTTACACTCCTGTCTCCCTTTCTCTTGGAAACAATGACTAACATCAATCCTTTTACATAATTCTTGTTTCTCATGACATTTCTAACATTGCCCACAATTATCAACTTTCTAAGTCTTTCTGAGCAGGAGAAATTGCAAAACATAGTAATTTCTTCATTGCTGTACAAAAACAACGCTTTTTTACACTCCTGTATAGCTTTCTCTTGGAAACAATGACTTACATCAATCCTTTTACATAATTCTTGTTTCTCATGACATTTCTAGCATTGCCAACAATTATCAACTTTCTAAGTCATTCTGAGCAAGAGAAATCGCAAAATATAGTCATTTCTTCATTGCCGTAAAAAAACAACGCTTTTTTACACTCCTTTCTCACTTTCTCTTGAAAACAATGACTTACATCAATCCTTTTACATAATTTTTGTTTCTCATGACATTTCTAACATTGCCCACAATTATCAACTTTCTAAGTCTTTCTGAGCAAGAGAAATCGCAAAACATAGTCATTTCTTAATTGCCGTACAAAGCAATGCTTTTTTACACTCCTGTCTTACTTTCTCTTGGAAACAATGACTTACATCAATCCTTTTACATAATTCTTGTTTCTCATGACATTTCTAACATTGCCCACAGTTATCAACTTTCTAAAAATTTTAAAGCAAGAGAAATCGCAAAAATTAGTCATTTCTTAATTGCCGTACAAAGCAATGCTTTTTTACACTCCTGTCTTACTTTCTCTTGGAAACAATGACTTACATCAATCCATTTACATAATTCTTGTTTGTCATGATATTTCTAACATTGCCCACAATTATCAACTTTCTAAGTCTTTCAAAGCAAGAGAAATCGCAAAACATAGTCATTTCTTAATTGCCGTACAAAGCAATGCTTTTTTACACTCCTATCTTACTTTCTCTTGGAAACAATGACTTACATCAACCCTTTTACATAATTCTTGTTTCTCATGACATTTCTTACATTGCCCACAATTATCAATTTTCTAAGTCTTTCTGAGCAAGAGAAATCGCAAAACATAGTCATTTCTTAAATGCCGTACAAAGCAATGCTTTTTTACACTCCTTTCTTACTTTCTCTTGGAAACAATGACTTACATCAATCCTTTTACATAATTCTTGTTTCTCATGACATTTCTAACATTGCTCACAATTATCAACTTTCTAAGTCTTTCTGAGCAAGAGAAATCGCAAAACATAGTCATTTCTTAATTGCCGTACAAAACAACACTTTTTTACACTCCTGTCTTACTTCCTCTTGGAAACAATGACTTACATCAATCCTTTTACATAATTCTTGTTTCTCATGACATTTCTAACATTGCCCACAATTATCAGCTTTCTAAGTTTTTCTGAGCAAGAGAAATAACAAAACATAGTCATTTCTTAAATGCCGTACAAAGCAATGCTTTTTTACACTCCTGTCTTACTTTCTCTTGGAAACAATGACTTACATCAATCCTTTTACATAATTCTTGTTTCTCATGACATTTCTAACATTGCCCACAATTATCAACTTTCTAAGTCTTTCTGAGCAAGAGAAATCGCAAAACATAGTCATTTCTTAATTGCCGTACAAAGCAATGCTTTTTTACACTCCTGTCTTACTTTTTCTTGGAAACAATGACTTACATCAATCTTTTTACATAATTCTTGTTTCTCATGACATTTCTAACATTGCCCACAGTTATCAACTTTCTAAAAATTTTAAAGCAAGAGAAATCGCAAAAATTAGTCATTTCTTAATTGCCGTACAAAGCAATGCTTTTTTACACTCCTGTCTTACTTTCTCTTGGAAACAATGACTTACATCAATCCATTTACATAATTCTTGTTTGTCATGATATTTCTAACATTGCCCACAATTATCAACTTTCTAAGTCTTTCAAAGCAAGAGAAATCGCAAAACATAGTCATTTCTTAATTGCCGTACAAAGCAATGCTTTTTTACACTCCTATCTTACTTTCTCTTGGAAACAATGACTTACATCAACCCTTTTACATAATTCTTGTTTGTCATGACATTTCTTACATTGCCCACAATTATCAATTTTCTAAGTCTTTCTGAGCAAGAGAAATCGCAAAACATAGTCATTTCTTAAATGCCGTACAAAGCAATGCTTTTTTACACTCCTTTCTTACTTTCTCTTGGAAACAATGACTTACATCAATCCTTTTACATAATTCTTGTTTCTCATGACATTTCTAACATTGCTCACAATTATCAACTTTCTAAGTTTTTCTGAGCAAGAGAAATCGCAAAACATAGTCATTTCTTAATTGCCGTACAAAACAACGCTTTTTTACACTCCTGTCTTACTTCCTCTTGGAAACAATGACTTACATCAATCCTTTTACATAATTCTTGTTTCTCATGACATTTCTAACATTGCCCACAATTATCAGCTTTCTAAGTTTTTCTGAGCAAGAGAAATAACAAAACATAGTCATTTCTTAAATGCCGTACAAAGCAATGCTTTTTTACACTCCTGTCTTACTTTCTCTTGGAAACAATGACTTACATCAATCCTTTTACATAATTCTTGTTTCTCATGACATTTCTAACATTGCCCACAATTATCAACTTTCTAAGTCATTCTGAGGAAGAGAAATAACAAAACATAGTAATTTCTTAAATGCCGTACAAAGCAATGCTTTTTTACACTCCTGTCTTACTTTCTCTTGGAAACAATGACTTACATCAATCCTTTTACATAAATCTTGTTTCTCATGACATTTCTAACATTGCCCACAATTATCAACTTTCTAAGTCTTTCTGAGCAAGAGAAATTGCAAAACATAGTCATTTCTTAATTGCCGTACAAAGCAATGCTTTTTTACACTCCTGTCTTACTTTCTTTTAGAAAAAATGACTTACATCAATCCTTTTACATAATTCTTGTTTCTCATGACATTTCTAACATTGCCCACAATTACCAACTTTCTAAGTCTTTCTGAGCAAGAGAAATCGCAAAACATAGTTATTTCTTAATTGCCATACAAAGCAATGCTTTTTTACACTCCTGTCTTACTTTCTATTGGAAACAATGACTTACATCAATCCTTTTACATAATTCTTGTTTCTCATGACATTTCTAACATTGCCCACAATTATCAACTTTCTAAGTCTTTCTGAGCAAGAGAAATCGCAAAACATAGTCATTTCTTAATTGCCGTACAAAGCAATGCTTTTTACACTCATGTCTTACTTTCTCTTGGAAACAATGACTTACATCAATCCTTTTACATAATTCTTGTTTCTCATGACATTTCTAAAATTGCCCACAATTATCAACTTTCTAAGTCTTTCTGAGCTAGAGAAATCGCAAAACATAGTCATTTCTTAAATGCCGTACAAAGCAATGCTTTTTTACACTCCTTTCTTACTTTCTCTTGGAAACAATGACTTACATCAATCCTTTTACATAATTCTTGTTTCTCATGACATTTCTAACATTGCTCACAATTATCAACTTTCTAAGTTTTTCTGAGCAAGAGAAATCGCAAAACATAGTCATTTCTTAATTGCCGTACAAAACAACGCTTTTTTACACTCCTGTCTTACTTCCTCTTGGAAACAATGACTTACATCAATCCTTTTACATAATTCTTGTTTCTCATGACATTTCTAACATTGCCCACAATTATCAGCTTTCTAAGTTTTTCTGAGCAAGAGAAATAACAAAACATAGTCATTTCTTAAATGCCGTACAAAGCAATGCTTTTTTACACTCCTGTCTTACTTTCTCTTGGAAACAATGACTTACATCAATCCTTTTACATAATTCTTGTTTCTCATGACATTTCTAACATTGCCCACAATTATCAACTTTCTAAGTCATTCTGAGGAAGAGAAATAACAAAACATAGTAATTTCTTAAATGCCGTACAAAGCAATGCTTTTTTACACTCCTGTCTTACTTTCTCTTGGAAACAATGACTTACATCAATCCTTTTACATAAATCTTGTTTCTCATGACATTTCTAACATTGCCCACAATTATCAACTTTCTAAGTCTTTCTGAGCAAGAGAAATTGCAAAACATAGTCATTTCTTAATTGCCGTACAAAGCAATGCTTTTTTACACTCCTGTCTTACTTTCTTTTAGAAAAAATGACTTACATCAATCCTTTTACATAATTCTTGTTTCTCATGACATTTCTAACATTGCCCACAATTACCAACTTTCTAAGTCTTTCTGAGCAAGAGAAATCGCAAAACATAGTTATTTCTTAATTGCCATACAAAGCAATGCTTTTTTACACTCCTGTCTTACTTTCTATTGGAAACAATGACTTACATCAATCCTTTTACATAATTCTTGTTTCTCATGACATTTCTAACATTGCCCACAATTATCAACTTTCTAAGTCTTTCTGAGCAAGAGAAATCGCAAAACATAGTCATTTCTTAATTGCCGTACAAAGCAATGCTTTTTACACTCATGTCTTACTTTCTCTTGGAAACAATGACTTACATCAATCCTTTTACATAATTCTTGTTTCTCATGACATTTCTAAAATTGCCCACAATTATCAACTTTCTAAGTCTTTCTGAGCTAGAGAAATCGCAAAACATAGTCATTTCTTAATTGCCGTACAAAGCAATGCTTTTTTACACTCCTGTCTTACTTTCTCTTGGAAACAATGACTTACATCAATCCTTTTACATAATTCTTGTTTCTCATGACATTTCTAAAATTGCCCACAATTATCAACTTTGTAAGTATTTCAAAGCAAGAGAAAAGTGCAAAACATTGTCATTTCTTAATTGCCGTACAAAGCAATGCTTTTTTACACTCCTGTCTTACTGTCTCTTGGAAACAATGACTTACATCAATCCTTTTACATAATTCTTGTTTCTCATGACATTTCTAACATTGCCCACAATTATCAACTCTCTAAGTCTTTCTGAGCAAGAGAAATCGCAAAAGATAGTCATTTCTTCATTGCCGTCCAAAAACAACTCTTGTTTACACTCCTGTCTCCCTTTCTCTTGGAAACAATGACTTACATCAATCCTTTCAATCCAATCAATTTCAATCCTTTCAATCCAATCAATCCAATCAAACATTATCAACTTTCTAAGTCTTTCTGAGCAAGAGAAATCGCAAAAGATAGTCATTTCTTCATTGCCGTCCAAAAACAAGGCTTTTTTACACTCCTGTCTCCCTTTCTCTTGGAAACAATGACTTACATCAATCCTTTTACATAATTCTTGTTTCTCATGACATTTCTAACATTGCACACAATTATCAACTTTCTAAGTCTTTCTGAGCAAGAGAAATCGCAAAAGATAGTCATTTCTTCATTGCCGTCCAAAAACAACGCTTTTTTACACTCCTGTCTCCCTTTCTCTTGGAAACAATGACTTACATCAATCCTTTTACATAATTCTTGTTTCTCATGACATTTCTAACATTGCCCACAATTATCAACTTTCTAAGTCTTTCTGAGCAAGAGAAATCGCAAAAGATAGTCATTTCTTCATTGCCGTCCAAAAACAAGGCTTTTTTACACTCCTGTCTCCCTTTCTCTTGGAAACAATGACTTACATCAATCCTTTTACATAATTCTTGTTTCTCATGTCATTTCTAACATTGCCCACAATTATCAACTCTCTAAGTCTTTCTGAGCAAGAGAAATCGCAAAAGATAGTCATTTCTTCATTGCCGTCCAAAAAAACGCTTTTTTACACTCCTGTCTCCCTTTCTCTTGGAAACAAGGACTTACATCAATCCTTTTACATAATTCTTGTTTCTCATGACATTTCTAACATTGCCCACAATTATCAACTCTCTAAGTCTTTCTGAGCAAGAGAAATCGCAAAAGATAGTCATTTCTTCATTGCCGTCCAAAAAAACGCTTTTTTACACTCCTGTCTCCCTTTCTCTTGGAAACAATGACTTACATCAATCCTTTTACATAATTCTTGTTTCTCATGACATTTCTAACATTGCCCACAATTATCAACTTTCTAAGTCTTTCTGATCAAGAGAAATCGCAAAACATAGTCATTTCTTAATTGCCGTACAAAACAACGCTTTTTTACACTCCTGTCTTACTTCCTCTTGGAAACAATGACTTACATCAATCCTTTTACATAATTCTTGTTTCTCATGACATTTCTAACATTGCCCACAATTATCAGCTTTCTAAGTTTTTCTGAGCAAGAGAAATAACAAAACATAGTCATTTCTTAAATGCCGTACAAAGCAATGCTTTTTTACACTCCTGTCTTACTTTCTCTTGGAAACAATGACTTACATCAATCCTTTTACATAATTCTTGTTTCTCATGACATTTCTAACATTGCCCACAATTATCAACTTTCTAAGTCATTCTGAGGAAGAGAAATAACAAAACATAGTAATTTCTTAAATGCCGTACAAAGCAATGCTTTTTTACACTCCTGTCTTACTTTCTCTTGGAAACAATGACTTCCATCAATCCTTTTACATAAATCTTGTTTCTCATGACATTTCTAACATTGCCCACAATTATCAACTTTCTAAGTCTTTCTGAGCAAGAGAAATTGCAAAACATAGTCATTTCTTAATTGCCGTACAAAGCAATGCTTTTTTACACTCCTGTCTTACTTTCTTTTAGAAAAAATGACTTACATCAATCCTTTTACATAATTCTTGTTTCTCATGACATTTCTAACATTGCCCACAATTACCAACTTTCTAAGTCTTTCTGAGCAAGAGAAATCGCAAAACATAGTTATTTCTTAATTGCCATACAAAGCAATGCTTTTTTACACTCCTGTCTTACTTTCTATTGGAAACAATGACTTACATCAATCCTTTTACATAATTCTTGTTTCTCATGACATTTCTAACATTGCCCACAATTATCAACTTTCTAAGTCTTTCTGAGCAAGAGAAATCGCAAAACATAGTCATTTCTTAATTGCCGTACAAAGCAATGCTTTTTACACTCATGTCTTACTTTCTCTTGGAAACAATGACTTACATCAATCCTTTTACATAATTCTTGTTTCTCATGACATTTCTAAAATTGCCCACAATTATCAACTTTCTAAGTCTTTCTGAGCTAGAGAAATCGCAAAACATAGTCATTTCTTAATTGCCGTACAAAGCAATGCTTTTTTACACTCCTGTCTTACTTTCTCTTGGAAACAATGACTTACATCAATCCTTTTACATAATTCTTGTTTCTCATGACATTTCTAAAATTGCCCACAATTATCAACTTTGTAAGTATTTCAAAGCAAGAGAAAAGTGCAAAACATTGTCATTTCTTAATTGCCGTACAAAGCAATGCTTTTTTACACTCCTGTCTTACTGTCTCTTGGAAACAATGACTTACATCAATCCTTTTACATAATTCTTGTTTCTCATGACATTTCTAACATTGCCCACAATTATCAACTCTCTAAGTCTTTCTGAGCAAGAGAAATCGCAAAAGATAGTCATTTCTTCATTGCCGTCCAAAAACAACTCTTGTTTACACTCCTGTCTCCCTTTCTCTTGGAAACAATGACTTACATCAATCCTTTCAATCCAATCAATTTCAATCCTTTCAATCTAATCAATCCAATCAAACATTATCAACTTTCTAAGTCTTTCTGAGCAAGAGAAATCGCAAAAGATAGTCATTTCTTCATTGCCGTCCAAAAACAAGGCTTTTTTACACTCCTGTCTCCCTTTCTCTTGGAAACAATGACTTACATCAATCCTTTTACATAATTCTTGTTTCTCATGACATTTCTAACATTGCACACAATTATCAACTTTCTAAGTCTTTCTGAGCAAGAGAAATCGCAAAAGATAGTCATTTCTTCATTGCCGTCCAAAAACAACGCTTTTTTACACTCCTGTCTCCCTTTCTCTTGGAAACAATGACTTACATCAATCCTTTTACATAATTCTTGTTTCTCATGACATTTCTAACATTGCCCACAATTATCAACTTTTTAAGTCTTTCTGAGCAAGAGAAATCGCAAAAGATAGTCATTTCTTCATTGCCGTCCAAAAACAAGGCTTTTTTACACTCCTGTCTCCCTTTCTCTTGGAAACAATGACTTACATCAATCCTTTTACATAATTCTTGTTTCTCATGTCATTTCTAACATTGCCCACAATTATCAACTCTCTAAGTCTTTCTGAGCAAGAGAAATCGCAAAAGATAGTCATTTCTTCATTGCCGTCCAAAAAAACGCTTTTTTACACTCCTGTCTCCCTTTCTCTTGGAAACAATGACTTACATCAATCCTTTTACATAATTCTTGTTTCTCATGACATTTCTAACATTGCCCACAATTATCAACTCTCTAAGTCTTTCTGAGCAAGAGAAATCGCAAAAGATAGTCATTTCTTCATTGCCGTCCAAAAAAACGCTTTTTTACACTCCTGTCTCCCTTTCTCTTGGAAACAATGACTTACATCAATCCTTTTACATAATTCTTGTTTCTCATGACATTTCTAACATTGCCCACAATTATCAACTTTCTAAGTCTTTCTGATCAAGAAAAATCGCAAAACATAGTCATTTCTTCATTGCCGTCCAAAAACAAGGCTTTTTTACACTCCTGTCTCCCTTTCTCTTGGAAACAATGACTAACATCAATCCTTTTACATAATTCTTGTTTCTCATGACATTTCTAACATTGCCCACAATTATCAACTTTCTAAGTCTTTCTGATCAAGAGCAATCTCAAACCATAGTTATTTCTTCATTGCCGTACAAAAACAATGCTTTTTTGAACTCCTGTCTCACTTTCTCTTGGAAACAATGACTTACATCAATCCATTTACATAATTCTTGTTTGTCATGATATTTCTAACATTGCCCACAATTATCAACTTTCAAAGTGTTTCTGAGCAGGATAAATCGCAAAACATAGTCATTTCTTCATTGTCGTACAAAAACAACGCTTTTTTGCACTCCTGTCTTACTTTCTCTTGGAAACAATGACTTACATCAATCCATTTACATAATTCTTGTTTGTCATGATATTTCTAACATTGCCCACAATTATCAACTTTCTAAGTCTTTCAAAGCAAGAGAAATCGCAAAACATAGTCATTTCTTAATTGCCGTACAAAGCAATGCTTTTTTACACTCCTATCTTACTTTCTCTTGGAAACAATGACTTACATCAACCCTTTTACATAATTCTTGTTTCTCATGACATTTCTTACATTGCCCACAATTATCAATTTTCTAAGTCTTTCTGAGCAAGAGAAATCGCAAAACATAGTCATTTCTTAAATGCCGTACAAAGCAATGCTTTTTTACACTCCTTTCTTACTTTCTCTTGGAAACAATGACTTACATCAATCCTTTTACATAATTCTTGTTTCTCATGACATTTCTAACATTGCTCACAATTATCAACTTTCTAAGTCTTTCTGAGCAAGAGAAATCGCAAAACATAGTCATTTCTTAATTGCCGTACAAAACAACACTTTTTTACACTCCTGTCTTACTTCCTCTTGGAAACAATGACTTACATCAATCCTTTTACATAATTCTTGTTTCTCATGACATTTCTAACATTGCCCACAATTATCAGCTTTCTAAGTTTTTCTGAGCAAGAGAAATAACAAAACATAGTCATTTCTTAAATGCCGTACAAAGCAATGCTTTTTTACACTCCTGTCTTACTTTCTCTTGGAAACAATGACTTACATCAATCCTTTTACATAATTCTTGTTTCTCATGACATTTCTAACATTGCCCACAATTATCAACTTTCTAAGTCTTTCTGAGCAAGAGAAATCGCAAAACATAGTCATTTCTTAATTGCCGTACAAAGCAATGCTTTTTTACACTCCTGTCTTACTTTTTCTTGGAAACAATGACTTACATCAATCTTTTTACATAATTCTTGTTTCTCATGACATTTCTAACATTGCCCACAGTTATCAACTTTCTAAAAATTTTAAAGCAAGAGAAATCGCAAAAATTAGTCATTTCTTAATTGCCGTACAAAGCAATGCTTTTTTACACTCCTGTCTTACTTTCTCTTGGAAACAATGACTTACATCAATCCATTTACATAATTCTTGTTTGTCATGATATTTCTAACATTGCCCACAATTATCAACTTTCTAAGTCTTTCAAAGCAAGAGAAATCGCAAAACATAGTCATTTCTTAATTGCCGTACAAAGCAATGCTTTTTTACACTCCTATCTTACTTTCTCTTGGAAACAATGACTTACATCAACCCTTTTACATAATTCTTGTTTGTCATGACATTTCTTACATTGCCCACAATTATCAATTTTCTAAGTCTTTCTGAGCAAGAGAAATCGCAAAACATAGTCATTTCTTAAATGCCGTACAAAGCAATGCTTTTTTACACTCCTTTCTTACTTTCTCTTGGAAACAATGACTTACATCAATCCTTTTACATAATTCTTGTTTCTCATGACATTTCTAACATTGCTCACAATTATCAACTTTCTAAGTTTTTCTGAGCAAGAGAAATCGCAAAACATAGTCATTTCTTAATTGCCGTACAAAACAACGCTTTTTTACACTCCTGTCTTACTTCCTCTTGGAAACAATGACTTACATCAATCCTTTTACATAATTCTTGTTTCTCATGACATTTCTAACATTGCCCACAATTATCAGCTTTCTAAGTTTTTCTGAGCAAGAGAAATAACAAAACATAGTCATTTCTTAAATGCCGTACAAAGCAATGCTTTTTTACACTCCTGTCTTACTTTCTCTTGGAAACAATGACTTACATCAATCCTTTTACATAATTCTTGTTTCTCATGACATTTCTAACATTGCCCACAATTATCAACTTTCTAAGTCATTCTGAGGAAGAGAAATAACAAAACATAGTAATTTCTTAAATGCCGTACAAAGCAATGCTTTTTTACACTCCTGTCTTACTTTCTCTTGGAAACAATGACTTACATCAATCCTTTTACATAAATCTTGTTTCTCATGACATTTCTAACATTGCCCACAATTATCAACTTTCTAAGTCTTTCTGAGCAAGAGAAATTGCAAAACATAGTCATTTCTTAATTGCCGTACAAAGCAATGCTTTTTTACACTCCTGTCTTACTTTCTTTTAGAAAAAATGACTTACATCAATCCTTTTACATAATTCTTGTTTCTCATGACATTTCTAACATTGCCCACAATTACCAACTTTCTAAGTCTTTCTGAGCAAGAGAAATCGCAAAACATAGTTATTTCTTAATTGCCATACAAAGCAATGCTTTTTTACACTCCTGTCTTACTTTCTATTGGAAACAATGACTTACATCAATCCTTTTACATAATTCTTGTTTCTCATGACATTTCTAACATTGCCCACAATTATCAACTTTCTAAGTCTTTCTGAGCAAGAGAAATCGCAAAACATAGTCATTTCTTAATTGCCGTACAAAGCAATGCTTTTTACACTCATGTCTTACTTTCTCTTGGAAACAATGACTTACATCAATCCTTTTACATAATTCTTGTTTCTCATGACATTTCTAAAATTGCCCACAATTATCAACTTTCTAAGTCTTTCTGAGCTAGAGAAATCGCAAAACATAGTCATTTCTTAAATGCCGTACAAAGCAATGCTTTTTTACACTCCTTTCTTACTTTCTCTTGGAAACAATGACTTACATCAATCCTTTTACATAATTCTTGTTTCTCATGACATTTCTAACATTGCTCACAATTATCAACTTTCTAAGTTTTTCTGAGCAAGAGAAATCGCAAAACATAGTCATTTCTTAATTGCCGTACAAAACAACGCTTTTTTACACTCCTGTCTTACTTCCTCTTGGAAACAATGACTTACATCAATCCTTTTACATAATTCTTGTTTCTCATGACATTTCTAACATTGCCCACAATTATCAGCTTTCTAAGTTTTTCTGAGCAAGAGAAATAACAAAACATAGTCATTTCTTAAATGCCGTACAAAGCAATGCTTTTTTACACTCCTGTCTTACTTTCTCTTGGAAACAATGACTTACATCAATCCTTTTACATAATTCTTGTTTCTCATGACATTTCTAACATTGCCCACAATTATCAACTTTCTAAGTCATTCTGAGGAAGAGAAATAACAAAACATAGTAATTTCTTAAATGCCGTACAAAGCAATGCTTTTTTACACTCCTGTCTTACTTTCTCTTGGAAACAATGACTTACATCAATCCTTTTACATAAATCTTGTTTCTCATGACATTTCTAACATTGCCCACAATTATCAACTTTCTAAGTCTTTCTGAGCAAGAGAAATTGCAAAACATAGTCATTTCTTAATTGCCGTACAAAGCAATGCTTTTTTACACTCCTGTCTTACTTTCTTTTAGAAAAAATGACTTACATCAATCCTTTTACATAATTCTTGTTTCTCATGACATTTCTAACATTGCCCACAATTACCAACTTTCTAAGTCTTTCTGAGCAAGAGAAATCGCAAAACATAGTTATTTCTTAATTGCCATACAAAGCAATGCTTTTTTACACTCCTGTCTTACTTTCTATTGGAAACAATGACTTACATCAATCCTTTTACATAATTCTTGTTTCTCATGACATTTCTAACATTGCCCACAATTATCAACTTTCTAAGTCTTTCTGAGCAAGAGAAATCGCAAAACATAGTCATTTCTTAATTGCCGTACAAAGCAATGCTTTTTACACTCATGTCTTACTTTCTCTTGGAAACAATGACTTACATCAATCCTTTTACATAATTCTTGTTTCTCATGACATTTCTAAAATTGCCCACAATTATCAACTTTCTAAGTCTTTCTGAGCTAGAGAAATCGCAAAACATAGTCATTTCTTAATTGCCGTACAAAGCAATGCTTTTTTACACTCCTGTCTTACTTTCTCTTGGAAACAATGACTTACATCAATCCTTTTACATAATTCTTGTTTCTCATGACATTTCTAAAATTGCCCACAATTATCAACTTTGTAAGTATTTCAAAGCAAGAGAAAAGTGCAAAACATTGTCATTTCTTAATTGCCGTACAAAGCAATGCTTTTTTACACTCCTGTCTTACTGTCTCTTGGAAACAATGACTTACATCAATCCTTTTACATAATTCTTGTTTCTCATGACATTTCTAACATTGCCCACAATTATCAACTCTCTAAGTCTTTCTGAGCAAGAGAAATCGCAAAAGATAGTCATTTCTTCATTGCCGTCCAAAAACAACTCTTGTTTACACTCCTGTCTCCCTTTCTCTTGGAAACAATGACTTACATCAATCCTTTCAATCCAATCAATTTCAATCCTTTCAATCCAATCAATCCAATCAAACATTATCAACTTTCTAAGTCTTTCTGAGCAAGAGAAATCGCAAAAGATAGTCATTTCTTCATTGCCGTCCAAAAACAAGGCTTTTTTACACTCCTGTCTCCCTTTCTCTTGGAAACAATGACTTACATCAATCCTTTTACATAATTCTTGTTTCTCATGACATTTCTAACATTGCACACAATTATCAACTTTCTAAGTCTTTCTGAGCAAGAGAAATCGCAAAAGATAGTCATTTCTTCATTGCCGTCCAAAAACAACGCTTTTTTACACTCCTGTCTCCCTTTCTCTTGGAAACAATGACTTACATCAATCCTTTTACATAATTCTTGTTTCTCATGACATTTCTAACATTGCCCACAATTATCAACTTTCTAAGTCTTTCTGAGCAAGAGAAATCGCAAAAGATAGTCATTTCTTCATTGCCGTCCAAAAACAAGGCTTTTTTACACTCCTGTCTCCCTTTCTCTTGGAAACAATGACTTACATCAATCCTTTTACATAATTCTTGTTTCTCATGTCATTTCTAACATTGCCCACAATTATCAACTCTCTAAGTCTTTCTGAGCAAGAGAAATCGCAAAAGATAGTCATTTCTTCATTGCCGTCCAAAAAAACGCTTTTTTACACTCCTGTCTCCCTTTCTCTTGGAAACAATGACTTACATCAATCCTTTTACATAATTCTTGTTTCTCATGACATTTCTAACATTGCCCACAATTATCAACTCTCTAAGTCTTTCTGAGCAAGAGAAATCGCAAAAGATAGTCATTTCTTCATTGCCGTCCAAAAAAACGCTTTTTTACACTCCTGTCTCCCTTTCTCTTGGAAACAATGACTTACATCAATCCTTTTACATAATTCTTGTTTCTCATGACATTTCTAACATTGCCCACAATTATCAACTTTCTAAGTCTTTCTGATCAAGAGAAATCGCAAAACATAGTCATTTCTTAATTGCCGTACAAAACAACGCTTTTTTACACTCCTGTCTTACTTCCTCTTGGAAACAATGACTTACATCAATCCTTTTACATAATTCTTGTTTCTCATGACATTTCTAACATTGCCCACAATTATCAGCTTTCTAAGTTTTTCTGAGCAAGAGAAATAACAAAACATAGTCATTTCTTAAATGCCGTACAAAGCAATGCTTTTTTACACTCCTGTCTTACTTTCTCTTGGAAACAATGACTTACATCAATCCTTTTACATAATTCTTGTTTCTCATGACATTTCTAACATTGCCCACAATTATCAACTTTCTAAGTCATTCTGAGGAAGAGAAATAACAAAACATAGTAATTTCTTAAATGCCGTACAAAGCAATGCTTTTTTACACTCCTGTCTTACTTTCTCTTGGAAACAATGACTTACATCAATCCTTTTACATAAATCTTGTTTCTCATGACATTTCTAACATTGCCCACAATTATCAACTTTCTAAGTCTTTCTGAGCAAGAGAAATTGCAAAACATAGTCATTTCTTAATTGCCGTACAAAGCAATGCTTTTTTACACTCCTGTCTTACTTTCTTTTAGAAAAAATGACTTACATCAATCCTTTTACATAATTCTTGTTTCTCATGACATTTCTAACATTGCCCACAATTACCAACTTTCTAAGTCTTTCTGAGCAAGAGAAATCGCAAAACATAGTTATTTCTTAATTGCCATACAAAGCAATGCTTTTTTACACTCCTGTCTTACTTTCTATTGGAAACAATGACTTACATCAATCCTTTTACATAATTCTTGTTTCTCATGACATTTCTAACATTGCCCACAATTATCAACTTTCTAAGTCTTTCTGAGCAAGAGAAATCGCAAAACATAGTCATTTCTTAATTGCCGTACAAAGCAATGCTTTTTACACTCATGTCTTACTTTCTCTTGGAAACAATGACTTACATCAATCCTTTTACATAATTCTTGTTTCTCATGACATTTCTAAAATTGCCCACAATTATCAACTTTCTAAGTCTTTCTGAGCTAGAGAAATCGCAAAACATAGTCATTTCTTAATTGCCGTACAAAGCAATGCTTTTTTACACTCCTGTCTTACTTTCTCTTGGAAACAATGACTTACATCAATCCTTTTACATAATTCTTGTTTCTCATGACATTTCTAAAATTGCCCACAATTATCAACTTTGTAAGTATTTCAAAGCAAGAGAAAAGTGCAAAACATTGTCATTTCTTAATTGCCGTACAAAGCAATGCTTTTTTACACTCCTGTCTTACTGTCTCTTGGAAACAATGACTTACATCAATCCTTTTACATAATTCTTGTTTCTCATGACATTTCTAACATTGCCCACAATTATCAACTCTCTAAGTCTTTCTGAGCAAGAGAAATCGCAAAAGATAGTCATTTCTTCATTGCCGTCCAAAAACAACTCTTGTTTACACTCCTGTCTCCCTTTCTCTTGGAAACAATGACTTACATCAATCCTTTCAATCCAATCAATTTCAATCCTTTCAATCTAATCAATCCAATCAAACATTATCAACTTTCTAAGTCTTTCTGAGCAAGAGAAATCGCAAAAGATAGTCATTTCTTCATTGCCGTCCAAAAACAAGGCTTTTTTACACTCCTGTCTCCCTTTCTCTTGGAAACAATGACTTACATCAATCCTTTTACATAATTCTTGTTTCTCATGACATTTCTAACATTGCACACAATTATCAACTTTCTAAGTCTTTCTGAGCAAGAGAAATCGCAAAAGATAGTCATTTCTTCATTGCCGTCCAAAAACAACGCTTTTTTACACTCCTGTCTCCCTTTCTCTTGGAAACAATGACTTACATCAATCCTTTTACATAATTCTTGTTTCTCATGACATTTCTAACATTGCCCACAATTATCAACTTTTTAAGTCTTTCTGAGCAAGAGAAATCGCAAAAGATAGTCATTTCTTCATTGCCGTCCAAAAACAAGGCTTTTTTACACTCCTGTCTCCCTTTCTCTTGGAAACAATGACTTACATCAATCCTTTTACATAATTCTTGTTTCTCATGTCATTTCTAACATTGCCCACAATTATCAACTCTCTAAGTCTTTCTGAGCAAGAGAAATCGCAAAAGATAGTCATTTCTTCATTGCCGTCCAAAAAAACGCTTTTTTACACTCCTGTCTCCCTTTCTCTTGGAAACAATGACTTACATCAATCCTTTTACATAATTCTTGTTTCTCATGACATTTCTAACATTGCCCACAATTATCAACTCTCTAAGTCTTTCTGAGCAAGAGAAATCGCAAAAGATAGTCATTTCTTCATTGCCGTCCAAAAAAACGCTTTTTTACACTCCTGTCTCCCTTTCTCTTGGAAACAATGACTTACATCAATCCTTTTACATAATTCTTGTTTCTCATGACATTTCTAACATTGCCCACAATTATCAACTTTCTAAGTCTTTCTGATCAAGAAAAATCGCAAAACATAGTCATTTCTTCATTGCCGTCCAAAAACAAGGCTTTTTTACACTCCTGTCTCCCTTTCTCTTGGAAACAATGACTAACATCAATCCTTTTACATAATTCTTGTTTCTCATGACATTTCTAACATTGCCCACAATTATCAACTTTCTAAGTCTTTCTGATCAAGAGCAATCTCAAACCATAGTTATTTCTTCATTGCCGTACAAAAACAATGCTTTTTTGAACTCCTGTCTCACTTTCTCTTGGAAACAATGACTTACATCAATCCTTTTACATAATTCTTCTTTCTCATGACATTTCTAACATTGCCCACATTTATCAACTTTCTAAGTCTTTCTGAGCAAGAGAAATCACAAAACATAGTCATTTCTTCATTGCCGTACAAAAACAACGCTTTTTTGCACTCCTGTCTCACTTTCTCTTGGAAACAATGACTTACATAAATCCTTTTACATAATTCTTGTTTCTCATGATATTTCTAACATTGCCCACAATTATCAACTTTCAAAGTGTTTCTGAGCAGGATAAATCGCAAAACATAGTCATTTCTTCATTGTCGTACAAAAACAACGCTTTTTTGCACTCCTGTCTCACTTTCTCTTGGAAACAATGACTTACATCAATCCTTTTACATAATTCTTGTTTCTCATGACATTTCTAACATTGCCCACAATTATCAACTTTCTAAGTCTTTCTGAGCAAGAGAAATCGCAAAACATAGTAATTTCTTCATTGTCGTACAAAAACAACGCTTTTTTACACTCCTGTCTCACTTTCTCTTGAAAACAATGACTTACACCAATCCTTTTACATAATTCTTGTTTCTCATGACATTTCTAACATTGCCCACAATTATCAACTTTCTAAGTCTTTCTGAGCAAGAGAAATTGCAAAACATAGTCATTTCTTCATTGCCGTTCAAAAACAACGCTTTTTTACACTCCTGTCTCACTTTCTCTTAGAAACAATGATTTACATTAATCCTTTTACATAATTCTTGTTTCTCATGACATTTCTAACATTGCCCACAATTATCAACTTTCTAAGTCTTTCTGAGCAAGAGAAATCGCAAAACATAGTCATTTCTTCATTGTCGTACAAAAACAACGCTTTTTTACACTCCTGTCTCACTTTCTCTTGAAAACAATGACTTACACCAATCCTTTTACATAATTCTTGTTTCTCATGACATTTCTAACATTGCCCACAATTATCAACTTTCTAAGTCTTTCTGAGCAAGAGAAATTGCAAAACATAGTCATTTCTTCATTGCCGTTCAAAAACAACGCTTTTTTACACTCCTGTCTCACTTTCTTTTAGAAACAATGATTTACATTAATCCTTTTACATAATTCTTGTTTCTCATGACATTTCTAACATTGCCCACAATTATCAACTTTCTAAGTCTTTCTGAGCAAGAGAAATCACAAAACATAGTCATTTCTTCATTGTCGTACAAAAACAACGCTTTTTTATACTCCTGTCTCACTTTCTCTTGGAAACAATGATTTGCATCAATCCTTTTACATAATTCTTGTTTCTCATGACATTTCTAATATTGCCCACAATTATCAACTTTCTAAGTCTTTCTGAGCAAGAGCAATCGCAAACCATAGTCATTTCTTCATTGCCGTACAAAAACAACGCTTTTTTGCACTCCTATCTCACTTTCTCTTGGAAACAATGACTTACATCAATCCTTTTTCATAATTCTTGTTTCTCATGACATTTCTAACATTGCCCACAATTATCAACTTTCTAAAAATTTTAAAGCAAGAGAAATCGCAAAAATTAGTCATTTCTTAATTGCCGTACAAAGCAATGCTTTTTTACACTCCTGTCTTACTTTCTCTTGGAAACAATGACTTACATCAATCCATTTACATAATTCTTGTTTGTCATGATATTTCTAACATTGCCCACAATTATCAACTTTCTAAGTCTTTCTGAGCAAGAGAAATCGCAAAATATAGTCATTTCTTCATTGCCGTCCAAAAACAAGGCTTTTTTACACTCCTGTCTCCCTTTCTCTTGGAAACAATGACTAACATCAATCCTTTTACATAATTCTTGTTTCTCATGACATTTCTAACATTGCCCACAATTATCAACTTTCTAAGTCTTTCTGAGCAAGAGAAATCGCAAAAGATAGTCATTTATTCATTGCCGTCCAAAAACAAGGCTTTTTTACACTCCTGTCTCCCTTTCTCTTGGAAACAATGACTTACATCAATCCTTTTACATAATTCTTGTTTCTCATGACATTTCTAACATTGCCCACAATTATCAACTTTCTAAGTGTTTCTGATCAAGAAAAATCGCAAAACATAGTCATTTCTTCATTGCCGTCCAAAAACAAGGCTTTTTTACACTCCTGTCTCACTTTCTCTTGGAAACAATGACTAACAATAATCCTTTTACATAATTCTTGTTTCTCATGACATTTCTAACATTGCCCACAATTATCAACTTTCTAAGTCTTTCTGAGCAAGAAAAATCGCAAAAGATAGTCATTTCTTCATTGCCGTCCAAAAACAACGCTTTTTTACACTCCTGTCTCCCTTTCTCTTGAAAACAATGAATTACATCAATCCTTTTACATAATTCTTGTTTCTCATGACATTTCTAACATTGCCCACAATTATCAACTTTCTAAGTCTTTCTGAGCAAGAGAAATCGCAAAAGATAGTAATTTCTTCATTGCCGTCCAAAAACAAGGCTTTTTTACACTCCTGTCTCCCTTTCTCTTGTAAACAATGACTTACATCAATCCATTTACATACTTTTTGTTTCTCATGACATTTCTAACATTGCCCACAATTATCAACTTTCTAAGTCTTTCTGAGCAAGAGAAATCGCAAAAGATAGTCATTTCTTCATTGCCGTCCAAAAACAAGGCTTTTTTACACTTCTGTCTCACTTTCTCTTGGAAACAATGACTAACATCAATCCTTTTACATAATTCTTGTTTCTCATGACATTTCTAACATTGCCCACAATTATCAACTTTCTAAGTCTTTCTGAGCAAGAAAAATCGCAAAACATAGTCATTTCTTCATTGCCGTCCAAAAACAAGGCTTTTTTACACTCCTGTATCCCTTTCTCTTGGAAACAATGACTTACATCAATCCTTTTACATAATTCTTGTTTCTCATGACATTTCTAACATTGCCCACAATTATCAACTTGCTAAGTCTTTCTGAGCAAGAGAAATCGCAAAAGATAGTCATTTCTTCATTGCCGTCCAAAAACAAGGCTTTTTTACACTCCTGTCTCCCTTTCTCTTGGAAACAATGACTAACATCAATCCTTTTACATAATTCTTGTTTCTCATGACATTTCTAACATTGCCCACAATTATCAACTTTCTAAGTCTTTCTGAGCAAGAGAAATCGCAAAAGATAGTCATTTATTCATTGCCGTCCAAAAACAAGGCTTTTTTACACTCCTGTCTCCCTTTCTCTTGGAAACAATGACTTACATCAATCCTTTTACATAATTCTTGTTTCTCATGATATTTCTAACATTGCCCACAATTATCAACTTCCTAAGTCTTTCTGAGCAAGAGAAATCGCAAAAGATAGTCATTTCTTCATTGCCGTCCAAAAACAAGACTTTTTTACACTCCTGTCTCCATTTCTCTTGGAAACAATGACTTACATCAATCCTTTTACATAATTCTTGTTTCTCATGACATTTCTAACATTGCCCACAATTATCAACTCTCTAAGTCTTTCTGAGCAAGAGAAATCGCAAAAGATAGTCATTTCTTCATTGCCGTCCAAAAACAAGGCTTTTTTACACTCCTGTCTCCCTTTCTCTTGGAAACAATGACTTACATCAATCCTTTTACATAATTCTTGTTTCTCATGACATTTCTAACATTGCCCACAATTATCAAATTTCTAAGTCTTTCTGAGCAAGAGAAATCGCAAAACATAGTCATTTCTTCATTGCTGTCCAAAAACAAGGCTTTTTTACACTCCTGTCTCCCTTTCTCTTGGAAACAATGACTTACATCAATCCTTTTACATAATTCTTGTTTCTCATGACATTTCTAACATTGCCCACAATTATCAACTTCCTAAGTCTTTCTGAGCAAGAGAAATCGCAAAAGATAGTCATTTCTTCATTGCAGTCCAAAAACAAGGCTTTTTTACACTCCTGTCTCCATTTCTCTTGGAAACAATGACTTACATCAATCCTTTTACATAATTCTTGTTTCTCATGACATTTCTAACATTGCCCACAATTATCAACTTCCTAAGTCTTTCAGAGCAAGAGAAATCGCAAAAGATAGTCATTTCTTCATTGCCGTCCAAAAACAAGGCTTTTTTACACTCCTGTCTCCATTTCTCTTGGAAACAATGACTTACATCAATCCTTTTACATAATTCTTGTTTCTCATGACATTTCTAACATTGCCCACAATTATCAACTCTCTAAGTCTTTCTGAGCAAGAGAAATCGCAAAAGATAGTCATTTCTTCATTGCCGTCCAAAAACAAGGCTTTTTTACACTCCTGTATCCCTTTCTCTTGGAAACAATGACTTACATCAATCCTTTTACATAATTCTTGTTTCTCATGACATTTCTAACATTGCCCACAATTATCAACTTGCTAAGTCTTTCTGAGCAAGAGAAATCGCAAAAGATAGTCATTTCTTCATTGCCGTCCAAAAACAAGGCTTTTTTACACTCCTGTCTCCCTTTCTCTTGGAAACAATGACTAACATCAATCCTTTTACATAATTCTTGTTTCTCATGACATTTCTAACATTGCCCACAATTATCAACTTTCTAAGTCTTTCTGAGCAAGAGAAATCGCAAAAGATAGTCATTTATTCATTGCCGTCCAAAAACAAGGCTTTTTTACACTCCTGTCTCCCTTTCTCTTGGAAACAATGACTTACATCAATCCTTTTACATAATTCTTGTTTCTCATGACATTTCTAACATTGCCCACAATTATCAACTTTCTAAGTGTTTCTGATCAAGAAAAATCGCAAAACATAGTCATTTCTTCATTGCCGTCCAAAAACAAGGCTTTTTTACACTCCTGTCTCACTTTCTCTTGGAAACAATGACTAACATCAATCCTTTTACATAATTCTTGTTTCTCATGACATTTCTAACATTGCCCACAATTATCAACTTTCTAAGTCTTTCTGAGCAAGAAAAATCGCAAAAGATAGTAATTTCTTCATTGCCGTCCAAAAACAAGGCTTTTTTACACTCCTGTCTCCCTTTCTCTTGGAAACAATGACTAACATCAATCCTTTTACATAATTCTTGTTTCTCATGACATTTCTAACATTGCCCACAATTATCAACTTTCTAAGTCTTTCTGAGCAAGAGAAATCGCAAAAGATAGTCATTTCTTCATTGCCGTCCAAAAACAAGGCTTTTTTACACTCCTGTCTCCCTTTCTCTTGGAAACAATGACTTACATCAATCCTTTTACATAATTCTTGTTTCTCATGACATTTCTAACTTTGCCCACAATTATCAACTTTCTAAGTCTTTCTGAGCAAGAAAAATCGCAAAACATAGTTATTTCTTCATTGCCGTCCAAAAACAAGGCTTTTTTACACTCCTGTCTCCCTTTCTCTTGGAAACAATGACTTACATCAATCCTTTTACATAATTCTTGTTTCTCATGACATTTCTAACATTGCCCACAATTATCAACTCTCTAAGTCTTTCTGAGCAAGAGAAATCGCAAAAGATAGTCATTTCTTCATTGCCGTCCAAAAACAACGCTTGTTTACACTCCTGTCTCCCTTTCTCTTGGAAACAATGACTTACATCAATCCTTTTACATAATTCTTGTTTCTCATGACATTTCTAACATTGCCCACAATTATCAAATTTCTAAGTCTTTCTGAGCAAGAGAAATCGCAAAACATAGTCATTTCTTCATTGCTGTCCAAAAACAAGGCTTTTTTACACTCCTGTCTCCCTTTCTCTTGGAAACAATGACTTACATCAATCCTTTTACATAATTCTTGTTTCTCATGACATTTCTAACATTGCCCACAATTATCAACTTCCTAAGTCTTTCTGAGCAAGAGAAATCGCAAAAGATAGTCATTTCTTCATTGCCGTCCAAAAACAAGGCTTTTTTACACTCCTGTCTCCATTTCTCTTGGAAACAATGACTTACATCAATCCTTTTACATAATTCTTGTTTCTCATGACATTTCTAACATTGCCCACAATTATCAACTCTCTAAGTCTTTCTGAGCAAGAGAAATCGCAAAAGATAGTCATTTCTTCATTGCCGTCCAAAAACAAGGCTTTTTTACACTCCTGTCTCCCTTTCTCTTGGAAACAATGACTTACATCAATCCTTTTACATAATTCTTGTTTCTCATGACATTTCTAACATTGCCCACAATTATCAACTTTCTAAGTCTTTCTGAGCAAGAGAAATCGCAAAACATAGTCATTTCTTCATTGCTGTCCAAAAACAAGGCTTTTTTACACTCCTGTCTCCCTTTCTCTTGGAAACAATGACTTACATCAATCCTTTTACATAATTCTTGTTTCTCATGACATTTCTAACATTGCCCACAATTATCAACTTCCTAAGTCTTTCTGAGCAAGAGAAATCGCAAAAGATAGTCATTTCTTCATTGCCGTCCAAAAACAAGGCTTTTTTACACTCCTGTCTCCCTTTCTCTTGGAAACAATGACTTACATCAATCCTTTTACATAATTCTTGTTTCTCATGATATTTCTAACATTGCCCACAATTATCAACTCTCTAAGTCTTTCTGAGCAAGAGAAATCGCAAAAGATAGTCATTTCTTCATTGCCGTCCAAAAACAAGGCTTTTTTACACTCCTGTCTCCCTTTCTCTTGGAAACAATGACTTACATCAATCCTTTTACATAATTCTTGTTTCTCATGACATTTCTAACATTGCCCACAATTATCAACTTTCTAAGTGTTTCTGATCAAGAAAAATCGCAAAACATAGTCATTTCTTCATTGCCGTCCAAAAACAAGGCTTTTTTACACTCCTGTCTCACTTTCTCTTGGAAACAATGACTAACATCAATCCTTTTACATAATTCTTGTTTCTCATGACATTTCTAACATTGCCCACAATTATCAACTTCCTAAGTCTTTCAGAGCAAGAGAAATCGCAAAAGATAGTCATTTCTTCATTGCCGTCCAAAAACAAGGCTTTTTTACACTCCTGTCTCCATTTCTCTTGGAAACAATGACTTACATCAATCCTTTTACATAATTCTTGTTTCTCATGACATTTCTAACATTGCCCACAATTATCAACTCTCTAAGTCTTTCTGAGCAAGAGAAATCGCAAAAGATAGTCATTTCTTCATTGCCGTCCAAAAACAAGGCTTTTTTACACTCCTGTCTCCCTTTCTCTTGGAAACAATGACGTACATCAATCCTTTTACATAATTCTTGTTTCTCATGACATTTCTAACATTGCCCACAATTATCAAATTTCTAAGTCTTTCTGAGCAAGAGAAATCGCAAAACATAGTCATTTCTTCATTGCTGTCCAAAAACAAGGCTTTTTTACACTCCTGTCTCCCTTTCTCTTGGAAACAATGACTAACATCAATCCTTTTACATAATTCTTGTTTCTCATGACATTTCTAACATTGCCCACAATTATCAACTTTCTAAGTCTTTCTGAGCAAGAGAAATCGCAAAAGATAGTCATTTATTCATTGCCGTCCAAAAACAAGGCTTTTTTACACTCCTGTCTCCCTTTCTCTTGGAAACAATGACTTACATCAATCCTTTTACATAATTCTTGTTTCTCATGACATTTCTAACATTGCCCACAATTATCAACTTTCTAAGTGTTTCTGATCAAGAAAAATCGCAAAACATAGTCATTTCTTCATTGCCGTCCAAAAACAAGGCTTTTTTACACTCCTGTCTCACTTTCTCTTGGAAACAATGACTAACAATAATCCTTTTACATAATTCTTGTTTCTCATGACATTTCTAACATTGCCCACAATTATCAACTTTCTAAGTCTTTCTGAGCAAGAAAAATCGCAAAAGATAGTCATTTCTTCATTGCCGTCCAAAAACAACGCTTTTTTACACTCCTGTCTCCCTTTCTCTTGAAAACAATGAATTACATCAATCCTTTTACATAATTCTTGTTTCTCATGACATTTCTAACATTGCCCACAATTATCAACTTTCTAAGTCTTTCTGAGCAAGAGAAATCGCAAAAGATAGTAATTTCTTCATTGCCGTCCAAAAACAAGGCTTTTTTACACTCCTGTCTCCCTTTCTCTTGGAAACAATGACTTACATCAATCCATTTACATACTTTTTGTTTCTCATGACATTTCTAACATTGCCCACAATTATCAACTTTCTAAGTCTTTCTGAGCAAGAGAAATCGCAAAAGATAGTCATTTCTTCATTGCCGTCCAAAAACAAGGCTTTTTTACACTTCTGTCTCACTTTCTCTTGGAAACAATGACTAACATCAATCCTTTTACATAATTCTTGTTTCTCATGACATTTCTAACATTGCCCACAATTATCAACTTTCTAAGTCTTTCTGAGCAAGAAAAATCGCAAAACATAGTCATTTCTTCATTGCCGTCCAAAAACAAGGCTTTTTTACACTCCTGTATCCCTTTCTCTTGGAAACAATGACTTACATCAATCCTTTTACATAATTCTTGTTTCTCATGACATTTCTAACATTGCCCACAATTATCAACTTGCTAAGTCTTTCTGAGCAAGAGAAATCGCAAAAGATAGTCATTTCTTCATTGCCGTCCAAAAACAAGGCTTTTTTACACTCCTGTCTCCCTTTCTCTTGGAAACAATGACTAACATCAATCCTTTTACATAATTCTTGTTTCTCATGACATTTCTAACATTGCCCACAATTATCAACTTTCTAAGTCTTTCTGAGCAAGAGAAATCGCAAAAGATAGTCATTTATTCATTGCCGTCCAAAAACAAGGCTTTTTTACACTCCTGTCTCCCTTTATCTTGGAAACAATGACTTACATCAATCCTTTTACATAATTCTTGTTTCTCATGACATTTCTAACATTGCCCACAATTATCAACTTTCTAAGTGTTTCTGATCAAGAAAAATCGCAAAACATAGTCATTTCTTCATTGCCGTCCAAAAACAAGGCTTTTTTACACTCCTGTCTCACTTTCTCTTGGAAACAATGACTAACATCAATCCTTTTACATAATTCTTGTTTCTCATGACATTTCTAACATTGCCCACAATTATCAACTTTCTAAGTCTTTCTGAGCAAGAAAAATCGCAAAAGATAGTAATTTCTTCATTGCCGTCCAAAAACAAGGCTTTTTTACACTCCTGTCTCCCTTTCTCTTGGAAACAATGACTAACATCAATCCTTTTACATAATTCTTGTTTCTCATGACATTTCTAACATTGCCCACAATTATCAACTTTCTAAGTCTTTCTGAGCAAGAGAAATCGCAAAAGATAGTCATTTCTTCATTGCCGTCCAAAAACAAGGCTTTTTTACACTCCTGTCTCCCTTTCTCTTGGAAACAATGACTTACATCAATCCTTTTACATAATTCTTGTTTCTCATGACATTTCTAACTTTGCCCACAATTATCAACTTTCTAAGTCTTTCTGAGCAAGAAAAATCGCAAAACATAGTTATTTCTTCATTGCCGTCCAAAAACAAGGCTTTTTTACACTCCTGTCTCCCTTTCTCTTGGAAACAATGACTTACATCAATCCTTTTACATAATTCTTGTTTCTCATGACATTTCTAACATTGCCCACAATTATCAACTCTCTAAGTCTTTCTGAGCAAGAGAAATCGCAAAACATAGTCATTTCTTCATTGCCGTCCAAAAACAACGCTTGTTTACACTCCTGTCTCCCTTTCTCTTGGAAACAATGACTTACATCAATCCTTTTACATAATTCTTGTTTCTCATGACATTTCTAACATTGCCCACAATTATCAAATTTCTAAGTCTTTCTGAGCAAGAGAAATCGCAAAACATAGTCATTTCTTCATTGCTGTCCAAAAACAAGGCTTTTTTACACTCCTGTCTCCCTTTCTCTTGGAAACAATGACTTACATCAATCCTTTTACATAATTCTTGTTTCTCATGACATTTCTAACATTGCCCACAATTATCAACTTCCTAAGTCTTTCTGAGCAAGAGAAATCGCAAAAGATAGTCATTTCTTCATTGCCGTCCAAAAACAAGGCTTTTTTACACTCCTGTCTCCATTTCTCTTGGAAACAATGACTTACATCAATCCTTTTACATAATTCTTGTTTCTCATGACATTTCTAACATTGCCCACAATTATCAACTCTCTAAGTCTTTCTGAGCAAGAGAAATCGCAAAAGATAGTCATTTCTTCATTGCCGTCCAAAAACAAGGCTTTTTTACACTCCTGTCTCCCTTTCTCTTGGAAACAATGACTTACATCAATCCTTTTACATAATTCTTGTTTCTCATGACATTTCTAACATTGCCCACAATTATCAAATTTCTAAGTCTTTCTGAGCAAGAGAAATCGCAAAACATAGTCATTTCTTCATTGCTGTCCAAAAACAAGGCTTTTTTACACTCCTGTCTCCCTTTCTCTTGGAAACAATGACTTACATCAATCCTTTTACATAATTCTTGTTTCTCATGACATTTCTAACATTGCCCACAATTATCAAATTTCTAAGTCTTTCTGAGCAAGAGAAATCGCAAAACATAGTCATTTCTTCATTGCTGTCCAAAAACAAGGCTTTTTTACACTCCTGTCTCCCTTTCTCTTGGAAACAATGACTTACATCAATCCTTTTACATAATTCTTGTTTCTCATGACATTTCTAACATTGCCCACAATTATCAACTTCCTAAGTCTTTCTGAGCAAGAGAAATCGCAAAAGATAGTCATTTCTTCATTGCAGTCCAAAAACAAGGCTTTTTTACACTCCTGTCTCCATTTCTCTTGGAAACAATGACTTACATCAATCCTTTTACATAATTCTTGTTTCTCATGACATTTCTAACATTGCCCACAATTATCAACTTCCTAAGTCTTTCAGAGCAAGAGAAATCGCAAAAGATAGTCATTTCTTCATTGCCGTCCAAAAACAAGGCTTTTTTACACTCCTGTCTCCATTTCTCTTGGAAACAATGACTTACATCAATCCTTTTACATAATTCTTGTTTCTCATGACATTTCTAACATTGCCCACAATTATCAACTCTCTAAGTCTTTCTGAGCAAGAGAAATCGCATAAGATAGTCATTTCTTCATTGCCGTCCAAAAACAAGGCTTTTTTACACTCCTGTCTCCCTTTCTCTTGGAAACAATGACTTACATCAATCCTTTTACATAATTCTTGTTTCTCATGACATTTCTAACATTGCCCACAATTATCAAATTTCTAAGTCTTTCTGAGCAAGAGAAATCGCAAAACATAGTCATTTCTTCATTGCTGTCCAAAAACAAGGCTTTTTTACACTCCTGTCTCCCTTTCTCTTGGAAACAATGACTTACATCAATCCTTTTACATAATTCTTGTTTCTCATGACATTTCTAACATTGCCCACAATTATAAACTTGCTAAGTCTTTCTGAGCAAGAGAAATCGCAAAAGATAGTCATTTCTTCATTGCCGTCCAAAAACAACGCTTTTTTACACTCCTGTCTCCCTTTCTCTTGGAAACAATGACTTACATCAATCCTTTTACATAATTCTTGTTTCTCATGACATTTCTAACATTGCCCACAATTATCAACTTTCTAAGTCTTTTTGAGCAAGAGAAATCGCAAATGATAGTCATTTCTTCATTGCCGTCCAAAAACAAGGCTTTTTTACACTCCTGTCTCCCTTTCTCTTGGAAACAATGACTTACATCAATCCTTTTACATAATTCTTGTTTCTCATGACATTTCTAACTTTGCCCACAATTATCAACTTTCTAAGTCTTTCTGAGCAAGAAAAATCGCAAAACATAGTCATTTCTTCATTGCCGTCCAAAAACAAGGCTTTTTTACACTCCCGTCTCCCTTTCTCTTGGAAACAATGACTTACATCAATCCTTTTACATAATTCTTGTTTCTCATGACATTTCTAACATTGCCCACAATTATCAACTCTCTAAGTCTTTCTGAGCAAGAGAAATCGCAAAACATAGTCATTTCTTCATTGCCGTCCAAAAACAAGGCTTTTTTACACTCCTGTCTCCCTTTCTCTTGGAAACAATGACTTACATCAATATTTTTACATAATTCTTGTTTCTCATGACATTTCTAACATTGCCCACAATTATCAACTTCCTAAGTCTTTCTGAGCAAGAGAAATCGCAAAAGATAGTCATTTCTTCATTGCCGTCCAAAAACAAGGCTTTTTTACACTCCTGTCTCCCTTTCTCTTGGAAACAATGACTTCCATCAATCCTTTTACATAATTCTTGTTTCTCATGACATTTCTAACATTGCCCACAATTATCAACTTCCTAAGTCTTTCTGAGCAAGAGAAATCGCAAAAGATAGTCATTTCTTCATTGCCGTCCAAAAACAAGGCTTTTTTACACTCCTGTCTCCCTTTCTCTTGGAAACAATGACTTACATCAATCCTTTTACATAATTCTTGTTTCTCATGACATTTTTAACATTGCCCACAATTATCAACTTTCTAAGTCTTTCTGAGCAAGAATAATCGCAAAAGATAGTCATTTCTTCATTGCCGTCCAAAAACAAGGCTTTTTTACACTCCTGTCTCCCTTTCTCTTGGAAACAATGACTAACATCAATCCTTTTACATAATTCTTGTTTCTCATGACATTTCTAACATTGCCCACAATTATCAACTTTCTAAGTCTTTATGATCAAGAAAAATCGCAAAACATAGTCATTTCTTCATTGCCGTCCAAAAACAAGGCTTTTTTACACTCCTGTCTCCCTTTCTCTTGGAAACAATGACTTACATCAATCCTTTTACATAATTCTTGTTTCTCATGACATTTCTAACATTGCCCACAATTATCAACTTTCTAAGTCTTTCTGATCAAGAAAAATCGCAAAACATAGTCATTTCTTCATTGCCGTCCAAAAACAACGCTTTTTTACACTCCTGTCTCCCTTTCTCTTGGAAACAATGACTTACATCAATCCTTTTACATAATTCTTGTTTCTCATGACATTTCTAACATTGCCCACAATTATCAACTTTCTAAGTCTTTTTGAGCAAGAGAAATCGCAAATGATAGTCATTTCTTCATTGCCGTCCAAAAACAAGGCTTTTTTACAGTCCTGTCTCCCTTTCTCTTGGAAACAATGACTTACATCAATCCATTTACATAATTCTTGTTTCTCATGACATTTCTAACATTGCCCACAATTATCAACTTTCTAAGTCTTTCTGAGCAAGAGAAATCGCAAAGATAGTCATTTCTTCATTGCCGTCCAAAAACAAGGCTTTTTTACACTCCTGTCTCCCTTTCTCTTGGAAACAATGACTTACATCAATCCTTTTACATAATTCTTGTTTCTCATGACATTTCTAACTTTGCCCACAATTATCAACTTTCTAAGTCTTTCTGAGCAAGAAAAATCGCAAAACATAGTCATTTCTTCATTGCCGTCCAAAAACAAGGCTTTTTTACACTCCTGTCTCCCTTTCTCTTGGAAACAATGACTTACATCAATCCTTTTACATAATTCTTGTTTCTCATGACATTTCTAACATTGCCCACAATTATCAACTCTCTAAGTCTTTCTGAGCAAGAGAAATCGCAAAACATAGTCATTTCTTCATTGCCGTCCAAAAACAAGGCTTTTTTACACTCCTGTCTCCCTTTCTCTTGGAAACAATGACTTACATCAATCCTTTTACATAATTCTTGTTTCTCATGACATTTCTAACATTGCCCACAATTATCAACTTTCTAAGTCTTTCTGAGAAAGAAAAATCGCAAAAGATAGGCATTTCTTCATTGCCGTCCAAAAATAAGGCTTTTTTACACTCCTGTCTCCCTTTCTCTTGGAAACAATGACTAACATCAATCCTTTTACATAATTCTTGTTTCTCATGACATTTCTAACATTGCCCACAATTATCAACTCTCTAAGTCTTTCTGAGCAAGAGAAATCGCAAAAGATAGTCATTTCTTCATTGCCGTCCAAAAACAACGCTTTTTTACACTCCTGTCTCCCTTTCTCTTGGAAACAATGACTTACATCAATCCTTTTACATAATTCTTGTTTCTCATATCATTTCTAACATTGCCCACAATTATCAACTTTCTAAGTCTTTCTGATCAAGAGAAATCGCAAATGATAGTCATTTCTTCATTGCCGTCCAAAAACAAGGCTTTTTTACACTCCTGTCTCCCTTTCTCTTGGAAACAATGACTTACATCAATATTTTTACATAATTCTTGTTTCTCATGACATTTCTAACATTGCCCACAATTATCAACTTCCTAAGTCTTTCTGAGCAAGAGAAATCGCAAAAGATAGTCATTTCTTCATTGCCGTCCAAAAACAAGGCTTTTTTACACTCCTGTCTCCCTTTCTCTTGGAAACAATGACTTACATCAATCCTTTTACATAATTATTGTTTCTCATGACATTTCTAACATTGCCCACAATTATCAACTTTCTAAGTCTTTCTGAGAAAGAAAAATCGCAAAAGATAGGCATTTCTTCATTGCCGTCCAAAAACAAGGCTTTTTTACAGTCCTGTCTCCCTTTCTCTTGGAAACAATGACTTACATCAATCCATTTACATAATTCTTGTTTCTCATGACATTTCTAACATTGCCCACAATTATCAACTTTCTAAGTCTTTCTGAGCAAGAGAAATCGCAAAACATAGTCATTTCTTCATTGCCGTCCAAAAACAAGGCTTTTTTACACTCCTGTCTCCCTTTCTCTTGGAAACAATGACTTACATCAATATTTTTACATAATTCTTGTTTCTCATGACATTTCTAACATTGCCCACAATTATCAACTTCCTAAGTCTTTCTGAGCAAGAGAAATCGCAAAAGATAGTCATTTCTTCATTGCCGTCCAAAAACAAGGCTTTTTTACACTCCTGTCTCCCTTTCTCTTGGAAACAATGACTTACATCAATCCTTTTACATAATTCTTGTTTCTCATGACATTTCTAACATTGCCCACAATTATCAACTCTCTAAGTCTTTCTGAGCAAGAGAAATCGCAAAAGATAGTCATTTCTTCATTGCCGTCCAAAAACAAGGCTTTTTTACACTACTGTCTCCCTTTCTCTTGGAAACAATGACTTACATCAATCCTTTTACATATTTATTGTTTCTCATGACATTTCTAACATTGCTCACAATTATCAACTTTCTAAGTCTTTCTGATCAAGAAAAATCGCAAAACATAGTCATTTCTTCATTGCCGTCCAAAAACAACGCTTTTTTACACTCCTGTCTCCCTTTCTCTTGGAAACAATGACTTACATCAATCCTTTTACATAAATCTTGTTTCTCATGACATTTCTAACATTGCCCACAATTAAAAACTTGCTAAGTCTTTCTGAGCAAGAGAAATCGCAAAAGATAGTCATTTCTTCATTGCCGTCCAAAAACAAGGCTTTTTTACACTCCTGTCTCCCTTTCTCTTGGAAACAATGACTTACATCAATCCTTTTACATAATTCTTGTTTCTCATGACATTTATAACATTGCCCACAATTATCAACTTTCTAAGTCTTTCTGAGCAAGAAAAATCGCAAAACATAGTCATTTCTTCATTGCCGTCCAAAAACAAGGCTTTTTTACACTCCTGTCTCCCTTTCTCTTGGAAACAATGACTTACATCAATCCTTTTACATAATTCTTGTTTCTCATGACATTTCTAACATTGCTCACAATTATCAACTCTCTAAGTCTTTCTGAGCAAGAGAAATCGCAAAACATAGTCATTTCTTCATTGCCGTCCAAAAACAAGGCTATTTTACACTCCTGTCTCCCTTTCTCTTGGAAACAATGACTAACATCAATCCTTTTACATAATTCTTGTTTCTCATGACATTTCTAACATTGCCCACAATTATCAACTTTCTAAGTCTTTCTGAGCAAGAGAAATCGCAAAAGATAGTCATTTCTTCATTGCCGTCCAAAAACAAGGCTTTTTTACACTCCTGTCTCCCTTTCTCTTGGAAACAATGACTAACATCAATCCTTTTACATAATTCTTGTTTCTCATGACATTTCTAACATTGCCCACAATTATCAACTCTCTAAGTCTTTCTGAGCAAGAGAAATCGCAAAAGATAGTCATTTCTTCATTGCCGTCCAAAAACAAGGCTTTTTTACACTCCTGTCTCCCTTTCTCTTGGAAACAATGACTAACATCAATCCTTTTACATAATTCTTGTTTCTCATGACATTTCTAACATTGCCCACAATTATCAACTCTCTAAGTCTTTCTGAGCAAGAGAAATCGCAAAAGATAGTCATTTCTTCATTGCCGTCCAAAAACAAGGCTTTTTTACACTCCTGTCTCCCTTTCTCTTGAAAACAATGCATTACATCAATCCTTTTACATAATTCTTGTTTCTCATGACATTTCTAACATTGCCCACAATTATCAACTTTCTAAGTCTTTCTGATCAAGAAAAATCGCAAAACATAGTCATTTCTTCATTGCCGTCCAAAAACAACGCTTTTTTACACTCCTGTCTCCCTTTCTCTTGGAAACAATGACTTTGATCAATCCTTTTACATAATTCTTGTTTCTCATGACATTTCTAACATTGCCCACAATTATCAACTTCCTAAGTCTTTCTGAGCAAGAGAAATCGCAAAAGATAGTCATTTCTTCATTGCCGTCCAAAAACAAGGCTTTTTTACACTCCTGTATCCCTTTCTCTTGGAAACAATGACTTACATCAATCCTTTTACATAATTCTTGTTTCTCATGACATTTCTAACATTGCCCACAATTATCAACTTTCTAAGTCTTTCTGAGCAAGAAAAATCGCAAAACATAGTCATTTCTTCATTGCCGTCCAAAAACAAGGCTTTTTTACACTCCTGTCTCCCTTTCTCTTGGAAACAATGACTAACATCAATCCTTTTACATAATTCTTGTTTCTCATGACATTTCTAACAGTGCCCACAATTATCAACTCTCTAAGTCTTTCTGAGCAAGAGAAATCGCAAAAGATAGTCATTTCTTCATTGCCGTCCAAAAACAACGCTTTTTTACACTCCTGTCTCCCTTTCTCTTGGAAACAATGACTTACTTCAATCCTTTTACATAATTCTTGTTTCTCATGACATTTCTAACATTGCCCACAATTATCAACTTTCTAAGTCTTTCTGATCAAGAAAAATCGCAAAACATAGTCATTTCTTCATTGCCGTCCAAAAACAACGCTTTTTTACACTCCTGTCTCCCTTTCTCTTGGAAACAATGACTTACATCAATCCTTTAACATAATTCTTGTTTCTCATGACATTTCTAACATTGCCCACAATTATCAACTTTCTAAGTCTTTCTGAGCAAGAGAAATCGCAAAAGATAGTCATTTCTTCATTGCCGTCCAAAAACAAGGCTTTTTTACACTCCTGTCTCCCTTTCTCTTGGAAACAATGACTAACATCAATCCTTTTACATAATTCTTGTTTCTCATGACATTTCTAACATTGCCCACAATTATCAACTCTCTAAGTCTTTCTGAGCAAGAGAAATCGCAAAAGATAGTCATTTCTTCATTGCCGTCCAAAAACAAGGCTTTTTTACACTCCTGTCTCCCTTTCTCTTGAAAACAATGCATTACATCAATCCTTTTACATAATTCTTGTTTCTCATGACATTTCTAACATTGCCCACAATTATCAACTTTCTAAGTCTTTCTGATCAAGAAAAATCGCAAAACATAGTCATTTCTTCATTGCCGTCCAAAAACAACGCTTTTTTACACTCCTGTCTCCCTTTCTCTTGGAAACAATGACTTTGATCAATCCTTTTACATAATTCTTGTTTCTCATGACATTTCTAACATTGCCCACAATTATCAACTTCCTAAGTCTTTCTGAGCAAGAGAAATCGCAAAAGATAGTCATTTCTTCATTGCCGTCCAAAAACAAGGCTTTTTTACACTCCTGTATCCCTTTCTCTTGGAAACAATGACTTACATCAATCCTTTTACATAATTCTTGTTTCTCATGACATTTCTAACATTGCCCACAATTATCAACTTTCTAAGTCTTTCTGAGCAAGAAAAATCGCAAAAGATAGTCATTTCTTCATTGCCGTCCAAAAACAAGGCTTTTTTACACTCCTGTCTCCCTTTCTCTTGGAAACAATGACTAACATCAATCCTTTTACATAATTCTTGTTTCTCATGACATTTCTAACATTGCCCACAATTATCAACTCTCTAAGTCTTTCTGAGCAAGAGAAATCGCAAAAGATAGTCATTTCTTCATTGCCGTCCAAAAACAAGGCTTTTTTACACTCCTGTCTCCCTTTCTCTTGGAAACAATGACTAACATCAATCCTTTTACATAATTCTTGTTTCTCATGACATTTCTAACATTGCCCACAATTATCAACTCTCTAAGTCTTTCTGAGCAAGAGAAATCGCAAAAGATAGTCATTTCTTCATTGCCGTCCAAAAACAAGGCTTTTTTACACTCCTGTCTCCCTTTCTCTTGAAAACAATGCATTACATCAATCCTTTTACATAATTCTTGTTTCTCATGACATTTCTAACATTGCCCACAATTATCAACTTTCTAAGTCTTTCTGATCAAGAAAAATCGCAAAACATAGTCATTTCTTCATTGCCGTCCAAAAACAAGGCTTTTTTACACTCCTGTATCCCTTTCTCTTGGAAACAATGACTTACATCAATCCTTTTACATAATTCTTGTTTCTCATGACATTTCTAACATTGCCCACAATTATCAACTTTCTAAGTCTTTCTGAGCAAGAAAAATCGCAAAAGATAGTCATTTCTTCATTGCCGTCCAAAAACAAGGCTTTTTTACACTCCTGTCTCCCTTTCTCTTGGAAACAATGACTAACATCAATCCTTTTACATAATTCTTGTTTCTCATGACATTTCTAACATTGCCCACAATTATCAACTCTCTAAGTCTTTCTGAGCAAGAGAAATCGCAAAAGATAGTCATTTCTTCATTGCCGTCCAAAAACAACGCTTTTTTACACTCCTGTCTCCCTTTCTCTTGGAAACAATGACTTACTTCAATCCTTTTACATAATTCTTGTTTCTCATGACATTTCTAACATTGCCCACAATTATCAACTTTCTAAGTCTTTCTGATCAAGAAAAATCGCAAAACATAGTCATTTCTTCATTGCCGTCCAAAAACAACGATTTTTTACACTCCTGTCTCCCTTTCTCTTGGAAACAATGACTTACATCAATCCTTTAACATAATTCTTGTTTCTCATGACATTTCTAACATTGCCCACAATTATCAACTTTCTAAGTCTTTCTGAGCAAGAGAAATCGCAAAAGATAGTCATTTCTTCATTGCCGTCCAAAAACAAGGCTTTTTTACACTCCTGTCTCCCTTTCTCTTGGAAACAATGACTAACATCAATCCTTTTACATAATTCTTGTTTCTCATGACATTTCTAACATTGCCCACAATTATCAACTCTCTAAGTCTTTCTGAGCAAGAGAAATCGCAAAAGATAGTCATTTCTTCATTGCCGTCCAAAAACAACGCTTTTTTACACTCCTGTCTCCCTTTCTCTTGGAAACAATGACTTACATCAATCCTTTTACATAATTCTTGTTTCTCATGACATTTCTAACATTGCCCACAATTATAAACTTGCTAAGTCTTTCTGATCAAGAAAAATCGCAAAACATAGTCATTTCTTCATTGCCGTCCAAAAACAACGCTTTTTTACACTCCTGTCTCCCTTTCTCTTGGAAACAATGACTTACATCAATCCTTTTACATAATTCTTGTTTCTCATGACATTTCTAACATTGCCCACAATTATAAACTTGCTAAGTCTTTCTGAGCAAGAGAAATCGCAAAAGATAGTCATTTCTTCATTGCCGTCCAAAAACAACGCTTTTTTACACTCCTGTCTCCCTTTCTCTTGGAAACAATGACTTACATCAATCCATTTACATAATTCTTGTTTCTCATGACATTTCTAACATTGCCCACAATTATCAACTTTCTAAGTCTTTCTGAGCAAGAGAAATCGCAAAAGATAGTCATTTCTTCATTGCCGTCCAAAAACAAGGCTTTTTTACACTCCTGTCTCCCTTTCTCTTGGAAACAATGACTTACATCAATCCATTTACATAATTCTTGTTTCTCATGACATTTCTAACATTGCCCACAATTATCAACTTTCTAAGTCTTTCTGAGCAAGAGAAATCGCAAAAGATAGTCATTTCTTCATTGCCGTCCAAAAACAAAGCTTTTTTACACTCCTGTCTCCCTTTCTCTTGGAAACAATGACTAACATCAATCTTTTTACATAATTCTTGTTTCTCATGACATTTCTAACATTGCCCACAATTATCAACTTTCTAAGTCTTTCTGAGCAAGAGAAATCGCAAAAGATAGTCATTTCTTCATTGCCGTCCAAAAACAAGGCTTTTTTACACTCCTGTCTCCCTTTCTCTTGGAAACAATGACTTACATCAATCCTTTAACATAATTCTTGTTTCTCATGACATTTCTAACATTGCCCACAATTATCAACTTTCTAAGTCTTTCTGAGCAAGAAAAATCGCAAAAGATAGTAATTTCTTCATTGCCGTCCAAAAACAAGGCTTTTTTACACTCCTGTCTCCCTTTCTCTTGGAAACAATGACTTACATCAATCCTTTTACATAATTCTTGTTTCTCATGACATTTCTAACATTGCCCACAATTATCAACTTTCTAAGTCTTTCTGATCAAGAAAAATCGCAAAACATAGTCATTTCTTCATTGCCGTCCAAAAACAAGGCTTTTTTACACTCCTGTCTCCCTTTCTCTTGGAAACAATGACTTACATCAATCCATTTACATAATTCTTGTTTCTCATGACATTTCTAACATTGCCCACAATTATCAACTTTCTAAGTCTTTCTGAGCAAGAGAAATCGCAAAAGATAGTCATTTCTTCATTGCCGTCCAAAAACAAGGCTTTTTTACACTTCTGTCTCACTTTCTCTTGGAAACAATGACTAACATCAATCCTTTTACATAATTCTTGTTTCTCATGACATTTCTAACATTGCCCACAATTATCAACTTTCTAAGTCTTTCTGAGCAATGAAAATCGAAAAACATAGTCATTTCTTCATTGCCGTCCAAAAACAAGGCTTTTTTACACTCCTGTCTCCCTTTCTCTTGGAAACAATGACTTACATCAATCCTTTTACATAATTCTTGTTTCTCATGACATTTCTAACATTGCCCACAATTATCAACTTTCTAAGTCTTTCTGAGCAAGAGAAATCGCAAAAGATAGTCATTTCTTCATTGCAGTCCAAAAACAAGGCTTTTTTACACTCCTGTCTCCCTTTCTCTTGGAAACAATGGCTTACATCAATCCTTTTACATAATTCTTGTTTCTCATGACATTTCTAACATTGCCCACAATTATCAACTCTCTAAGTCTTTCTGAGCAAGAGAAATCGCAAAAGATAGTCATTTCTTCATTGCCGTCCAAAAACAAGGCTTTTTTACACTCCTGTCTCCCTTTCTCTTGGAAACAATGACTAACATCAATCCTTTTACATAATTCTTGTTTCTCATGACATTTCTAACATTGCCCACAATTATCAACTTTCTAAGTCTTTCTGAGCAAGAGAAATCGCAAAAGATAGTCATTTCTTCATTGACGTCCAAAAACAAAGCTTTTTTACACTCCTGTCTCCCTTTCTCTTGGAAACAATGACTAACATCAATCCTTTTACATAATTCTTGTTTCTCATGACATTTCTAACATTGCCCACAATTATCAACTCTCTAAGTCTTTCTGAGCAAGAGAAATCGCAAAAGATAGTCATTTCTTCATTGCCGTCCAAAAACAAGGCTTTTTTACACTCCTGTCTCCCTTTCTCTTGGAAACAATGACTAACATCAATCCTTTTACATAATTCTTGTTTCTCATGACATTTCTAACATTGCCCACAATTATCAACTTTCTAAGTCTTTCTGAGCAAGAGAAATCGCAAAAGATAGTCATTTCTTCATTGCCGTCCAAAAACAAAGCTTTTTTACACTCCTGTCTCCCTTTCTCTTGGAAACAATGACTAACATCAATCCTTTTACATAATTCTTGTTTCTCATGACATTTCTAACATTGCCCACAATTATCAACTTTCTAAGTCTTTCTGAGCAAGAGAAATCGCAAAAGATAGTCATTTCTTCATTGCCGTCCAAAAACAAGGCTTTTTTACACTCCTGTCTCCCTTTCTCTTGGAAACAATGACTTACATCAATCCTTTAACATAATTCTTGTTTCTCATGACATTTCTAACATTGCCCACAATTATCAACTTTCTAAGTCTTTCTGAGCAAGAAAAATCGCAAAAGATAGTCATTTCTTCATTGCCGTCCAAAAACAAGGCTTTTTTACACTCCTGTCTCCCTTTCTCTTGGAAACAATGACTAACATCAATCCTTTTACATAATTCTTGTTTCTCATGACATTTCTAACATTGCCCACAATTATCAACTCTCTAAGTCTTTCTGAGCAAGAGAAATCGCAAAAGATAGTCATTTCTTCATTGCCGTCCAAAAACAACGCTTTTTTACACTCCTGTCTCCCTTTCTCTTGGAAACAATGACTTACATCAATCCTTTTACATAATTCTTGTTTCTCATGACATTTCTAACATTGCCCACAATTATCAACTCTCTAAGTCTTTCTGAGCAAGAGAAATCGCAAAAGATAGTCATTTCTTCATTGCCGTCCAAAAACAACGCTTTTTTACACTCCTGTCTCCCTTTCTCTTGGAAACAATGACTTACATCAATCCTTTTACATAATTCTTGTTTCTCATGACATTTCTAACATTGCCCACAATTATCAACTTTCTAAGTCTTTCTGAGCAAGAGAAATCGCAAAAGATAGTCATTTCTTCATTGCCGTCCAAAAACAAGGCTTTTTTACACTCCTGTCTCCCTTTCTCTTGGAAACAATGACTTACATCAATCCATTTACATAATTCTTGTTTCTCATGACATTTCTAACATTGCCCACAATTATCAACTTTCTAAGTCTTTCTGAGCAAGAGAAATCGCAAAAGATAGTCATTTCTTCATTGCCGTCCAAAAACAAGGCTTTTTTACACTTCTGTCTCACTTTCTCTTGGAAACAATGACTAACATCAATCCTTTTACATAATTCTTGTTTCTCATGACATTTCTAACATTGCCCACAATTATCAACTTTCTAAGTCTTTCTGAGCAAGAAAAATCGAAAAACATAGTCATTTCTTCATTGCCGTCCAAAAACAAGGCTTTTTTACACTCCTGTCTCCCTTTCTCTTGGAAACAATGACTTACATCAATCCTTTTACATAATTCTTGTTTCTCATGACATTTCTAACATTGCCCACAATTATCAACTTTCTAAGTCTTTCTGAGCAAGAGAAATCGTAAAAGATAGTCATTTCTTCATTGCCGTCCAAAAACAACGCTTTTTTACACTCCTGTCTCCCTTTCTCTTGGAAACAATGACTTACATCAATCCTTTTACATAATTCTTGTTTCTCATGACATTTCTAACATTGCCCACAATTATCAACTTTCTAAGTCTTTCTGAGCAAGAGAAATCGCAAAAGATAGTCATTTCTTCATTGCCGTCCAAAAACAAGGCTTTTTTACACTCCTGTCTCCCTTTCTCTTGGAAACAATGACTTACATCAATTCTTTTACATAATTCTTGTTTCTCATGACATTTCTAACATTGCCCACAATTATCACCTTTCTAAGTCTTTCTGAGCAAGAGAAATCGCAAAAGATAGTCATTTCTTCATTGCCGTCCAAAAACAAGGCTTTTTTACACTCCTGTCTCCCTTTCTCTTGGAAACAATGGCTTACATCAATCCTTTTACATAATTCTTGTTTCTCATGACATTTCTAACATTGCCCACAATTATCAACTTTCTAAGTCTTTCTGAGCAAGAAAAATCGAAAAACATAGTCATTTCTTCATTGCCGTCCAAAAACAAGGCTTTTTTACACTCCTGTCTCCCTTTCTCTTGGAAACAATGACTTACATCAATCCTTTTACATAATTCTTGTTTCTCATGACATTTCTAACATTGCCCACAATTATCAACTTTCTAAGTCTTTCTGAGCAAGAGAAATCGTAAAAGATAGTCATTTCTTCATTGCCGTCCAAAAACAACGCTTTTTTACACTCCTGTCTCCCTTTCTCTTGGAAACAATGACTTACATCAATCCTTTTACATAATTCTTGTTTCTCATGACATTTCTAACATTGCCCACAATTATCAACTTCCTAAGTCTTTCTGAGCAAGAGAAATCGCAAAAGATAGTCATTTCTTCATTGCCGTCCAAAAACAAGGCTTTTTTACACTCCTGTCTCCCTTTCTCTTGGAAACAATGACTAACATCAATCCTTTTACATAATTCTTGTTTCTCATGACATTTCTAACATTGCCCACAATTATCAACTTTCTAAGTCTTTCTGAGCAAGAGAAATCGCAAAAGATAGTCATTTCTTCATTGCCGTCCAAAAACAAGGCTTTTTTACACTCCTGTCTCCCTTTCTCTTGGAAACAATGACTTACATCAATCCTTTTACATAATTCTTGTTTCTCATGACATTTCTAACATTGCCCACAATTATCAACTTTCTAAGTCTTTCTGATCAAGAAAAATCGCAAAACATAGTCATTTCTTCATTGCCGTCCAAAAACAAGGCTTATTTACACTCCTGTCTCACTTTCTCTTGGAAACAATGACTAACATCAATCCTTTTACATAATTCTTGTTTCTCATGACATTTCTAACATTGCCCACAATTATCAACTTTCTAAGTCTTTCTGAGCAAGAGAAATCGCAAAAGATAGTCATTTCTTCATTGCCGTCCAAAAACAAGGCTTTTTTACACTCCTGTCTCCCTTTTTCTTGGAAACAATGACTAACATCAATCCTTTTACATAATTCTTGTTTCTCATGACATTTCTAACATTGCCCACAATTATCAACTTTCTAAGTCTTTCTGAGCAAGAGAAATCGCAAAAGATAGTCATTTCTTCATTGCCGTCCAAAAACAAAGCTTTTTTACACTCCTGTCTCCCTTTCTCTTGGAAACAATGACTAACATCAATCCTTTTACATAATTCTTGTTTCTCATGACATTTCTAACATTGCCCACAATTATCAACTTTCTAAGTCTTTCTGAGCAAGAGAAATCGCAAAAGATAGTCATTTCTTCATTGCCGTCCAAAAACAAGGCTTTTTTACACTCCTGTCTCCCTTTCTCTTGGAAACAATGACTTACATCAATCCTTTAACATAATTCTTGTTTCTCATGACATTTCTAACATTGCCCACAATTATCAACTTTCTAAGTCTTTCTGAGCAAGAAAAATCGCAAAAGATAGTCATTTCTTCATTGCCGTCCAAAAACAAGGCTTTTTTACACTCCTGTCTCCCTTTCTCTTGGAAACAATGACTAACATCAATCCTTTTACATAATTCTTGTTTCTCATGACATTTCTAACATTGCCCACAATTATCAACTCTCTAAGTCTTTCTGAGCAAGAAAAATCGCAAAAGATAGTCATTTCTTCATTGCCGTCCAAAAACAAGGCTTTTTTACACTCCTGTCTCCCTTTCTCTTGGAAACAATGACTTACATCAATCCTTTTACATAATTCTTGTTTCTCATGACATTTCTAACATTGCCCACAATTATCAACTTTCTAAGTCTTTCTGATCAAGAAAAATCGCAAAACATAGTCATTTCTTCATTGCCGTCCAAAAACAAGGCTTTTTTACACTCCTGTCTCCCTTTCTCTTGGAAACAATTACTTACATCAATCCATTTACATAATTCTTGTTTCTCATGACATTTCTAACATTGCCCACAATTATCAACTTTCTAAGTCTTTCTGAGCAAGAGAAATCGCAAAAGATAGTCATTTCTTCATTGCCGTCCAAAAACAAGGCTTTTTTACACTTCTGTCTCACTTTCTCTTGGAAACAATGACTAACATCAATCCTTTTACATAATTCTTGTTTCTCATGACATTTCTAACATTGCCCACAATTATCAACTTTCTAAGTCTTTCTGAGCAATGAAAATCGAAAAACATAGTCATTTCTTCATTGCCGTCCAAAAACAAGGCTTTTTTACACTCCTGTCTCCCTTTCTCTTGGAAACAATGACTTACATCAATCCTTTTACATAATTCTTGTTTCTCATGACATTTCTAACATTGCCCACAATTATCAACTTTCTAAGTCTTTCTGAGCAAGAGAAATCGCAAAAGATAGTCATTTCTTCATTGCAGTCCAAAAACAAGGCTTTTTTACACTCCTGTCTCCCTTTCTCTTGGAAACAATGGCTTACATCAATCCTTTTACATAATTCTTGTTTCTCATGACATTTCTAACATTGCCCACAATTATCAACTCTCTAAGTCTTTCTGAGCAAGAGAAATCGCAAAAGATAGTCATTTCTTCATTGCCGTCCAAAAACAAGGCTTTTTTACACTCCTGTCTCCCTTTCTCTTGGAAACAATGACTAACATCAATCCTTTTACATAATTCTTGTTTCTCATGACATTTCTAACATTGCCCACAATTATCAACTTTCTAAGTCTTTCTGAGCAAGAGAAATCGCAAAAGATAGTCATTTCTTCATTGACGTCCAAAAACAAAGCTTTTTTACACTCCTGTCTCCCTTTCTCTTGGAAACAATGACTAACATCAATCCTTTTACAGAATTCTTGTTTCTCATGACATTTCTAACATTGCCCACAATTATCAACTCTCTAAGTCTTTCTGAGCAAGAGAAATCGCAAAAGATAGTCATTTCTTCATTGCCGTCCAAAAACAAGGCTTTTTTACACTCCTGTCTCCCTTTCTCTTGGAAACAATGACTAACATCAATCCTTTTACATAATTCTTGTTTCTCATGACATTTCTAACATTGCCCACAATTATCAACTTTCTAAGTCTTTCTGAGCAAGAGAAATCGCAAAAGATAGTCATTTCTTCATTGCCGTCCAAAAACAAAGCTTTTTTACACTCCTGTCTCCCTTTCTCTTGGAAACAATGACTAACATCAATCCTTTTACATAATTCTTGTTTCTCATGACATTTCTAACATTGCCCACAATTATCAACTTTCTAAGTCTTTCTGAGCAAGAGAAATCGCAAAAGATAGTCATTTCTTCATTGCCGTCCAAAAACAAGGCTTTTTTACACTCCTGTCTCCCTTTCTCTTGGAAACAATGACTTACATCAATCCTTTAACATAATTCTTGTTTCTCATGACATTTCTAACATTGCCCACAATTATCAACTTTCTAAGTCTTTCTGAGCAAGAAAAATCGCAAAAGATAGTCATTTCTTCATTGCCGTCCAAAAACAAGGCTTTTTTACACTCCTGTCTCCCTTTCTCTTGGAAACAATGACTAACATCAATCCTTTTACATAATTCTTGTTTCTCATGACATTTCTAACATTGCCCACAATTATCAACTCTCTAAGTCTTTCTGAGCAAGAGAAATCGCAAAAGATAGTCATTTCTTCATTGCCGTCCAAAAACAACGCTTTTTTACACTCCTGTCTCCCTTTCTCTTGGAAACAATGACTTACATCAATCCTTTTACATAATTCTTGTTTCTCATGACATTTCTAACATTGCCCACAATTATCAACTTTCTAAGTCTTTCTGATCAAGAAAAATCGCAAAACATAGTCATTTCTTCATTGCCGTCCAAAAACAACGCTTTTTTACACTACTGTCTCCCTTTCTCTTGGAAACAATGACTTACATCAATCCTTTTACATAATTCTTGTTTCTCATGACATTTCTAACATTGCCCACAATTATAAACTTGCTAAGTCTTTCTGAGCAAGAGAAATCGCAAAAGATAGTCATTTCTTCATTGCAGTCCAAAAACAAGGCTTTTTTACACTCCTGTCTCCCTTTCTCTTGGAAACAATGACTTACATCAATCCATTTACATAATTCTTGTTTCTCATGACATTTCTAACATTGCCCACAATTATCAACTTTCTAAGTCTTTCTGAGCAAGAGAAATCGCAAAAGATAGTCATTTCTTCATTGCCGTCCAAAAACAAGGCTTTTTTACACTCCTGTCTCCCTTTCTCTTGGAAACAATGACTTACATCAATCCATTTACATAATTCTTGTTTCTCATGACATTTCTAACATTGCCCACAATTATCAACTTTCTAAGTCTTTCTGAGCAAGAGAAATCGCAAAAGATAGTCATTTCTTCATTGCCGTCCAAAAACAAGGCTTTTTTACACTTCTGTCTCACTTTCTCTTGGAAACAATGACTAACATCAATCCTTTTACATAATTCTTGTTTCTCATGACATTTCTAACATTGCCCACAATTATCAACTTTCTAAGTCTTTCTGAGCAAGAAAAATCGAAAAACATAGTCATTTCTTCATTGCCGTCCAAAAACAAGGCTTTTTTACACTCCTGTCTCCCTTTCTCTTGGAAACAATGACTTACATCAATCCTTTTACATAATTCTTGTTTCTCATGACATTTCTAACATTGCCCACAATTATCAACTTTCTAAGTCTTTCTGAGCAAGAGAAATCGTAAAAGATAGTCATTTCTTCATTGCCGTCCAAAAACAACGCTTTTTTACACTCCTGTCTCCCTTTCTCTTGGAAACAATGACTTACATCAATCCTTTTACATAATTCTTGTTTCTCATGACATTTCTAACATTGCCCACAATTATCAACTTTCTAAGTCTTTCTGAGCAAGAGAAATCGCAAAAGATAGTCATTTCTTCATTGCCGTCCAAAAACAAGGCTTTTTTACACTCCTGTCTCCCTTTCTCTTGGAAACAATGACTTACATCAATTCTTTTACATAATTCTTGTTTCTCATGACATTTCTAACATTGCCCACAATTATCACCTTTCTAAGTCTTTCTGAGCAAGAGAAATCGCAAAAGATAGTCATTTCTTCATTGCCGTCCAAAAACAAGGCTTTTTTACACTCCTGTCTCCCTTTCTCTTGGAAACAATGGCTTACATCAATCCTTTTACATAATTCTTGTTTCTCATGACATTTCTAACATTGCCCACAATTATCAACTTTCTAAGTCTTTCTGAGCAAGAAAAATCGAAAAACATAGTCATTTCTTCATTGCCGTCCAAAAACAAGGCTTTTTTACACTCCTGTCTCCCTTTCTCTTGGAAACAATGACTTACATCAATCCTTTTACATAATTCTTGTTTCTCATGACATTTCTAACATTGCCCACAATTATCAACTTTCTAAGTCTTTCTGAGCAAGAGAAATCGTAAAAGATAGTCATTTCTTCATTGCCGTCCAAAAACAACGCTTTTTTACACTCCTGTCTCCCTTTCTCTTGGAAACAATGACTTACATCAATCCTTTTACATAATTCTTGTTTCTCATGACATTTCTAACATTGCCCACAATTATCAACTTCCTAAGTCTTTCTGAGCAAGAGAAATCGCAAAAGATAGTCATTTCTTCATTGCCGTCCAAAAACAAGGCTTTTTTACACTCCTGTCTCCCTTTCTCTTGGAAACAATGACTAACATCAATCCTTTTACATAATTCTTGTTTCTCATGACATTTCTAACATTGCCCACAATTATCAACTTTCTAAGTCTTTCTGAGCAAGAGAAATCGCAAAAGATAGTCATTTCTTCATTGCCGTCCAAAAACAAGGCTTTTTTACACTCCTGTCTCCCTTTCTCTTGGAAACAATGACTTACATCAATCCTTTTACATAATTCTTGTTTCTCATGACATTTCTAACATTGCCCACAATTATCAACTTTCTAAGTCTTTCTGAGCAAGAGAAATCGCAAAAGATAGTCATTTCTTCATTGCCGTCCAAAAACAACGCTTTTTTACACTCCTGTCTCCCTTTCTCTTGGAAACAATGACTTACATCAATCCTTTTACATAATTCTTGTTTCTCATGACATTTCTAACATTGCCCACAATTATCAACTTTCTAAGTCTTTCTGAGCAAGAGAAATCGCAAATGATAGTCATTTCTTCATTGCCGTCCAAAAACAAGGCTTTTTTACACTCCTGTCTCCCTTTCTCTTGGAAACAATGACTTACATCAATCCATTTACATAATTCTTGTTTCTCATGACATTTCTAACATTGCCCACAATTATCAACTTTCTAAGTCTTTCTGAGCAAGAGAAATCGCAAAAGATAGTCATTTCTTCATTGCCGTCCAAAAACAAGGCTTTTTTACACTCCTGTCTCCCTTTCTCTTGGAAACAATGACTTACATCAATCCATTTACATAATTCTTGTTTCTCATGACATTTCTAACATTGCCCACAATTATCAACTTTCTAAGTCTTTCTGAGCAAGAGAAATCGCAAAAGATAGTCATTTCTTCATTGCCGTCCAAAAACAAGGCTTTTTTACACTTCTGTCTCACTTTCTCTTGGAAACAATGACTAACATCAATCCTTTTACATAATTCTTGTTTCTCATGACATTTCTAACATTGCCCACAATTATCAACTTTCTAAGTCTTTCTGAGCAATGAAAATCGAAAAACATAGTCATTTCTTCATTGCCGTCCAAAAACAAGGCTTTTTTACACTCCTGTCTCCCTTTCTCTTGGAAACAATGACTTACATCAATCCTTTTACATAATTCTTGTTTCTCATGACATTTCTAACATTGCCCACAATTATCAACTTTCTAAGTCTTTCTGAGCAAGAGAAATCGCAAAAGATAGTCATTTCTTCATTGCAGTCCAAAAACAAGGCTTTTTTACACTCCTGTCTCCCTTTCTCTTGGAAACAATGGCTTACATCAATCCTTTTACATAATTCTTGTTTCTCATGACATTTCTAACATTGCCCACAATTATCAACTCTCTAAGTCTTTCTGAGCAAGAGAAATCGCAAAAGATAGTCATTTCTTCATTGCCGTCCAAAAACAAGGCTTTTTTACACTCCTGTCTCCCTTTCTCTTGGAAACAATGACTAACATCAATCCTTTTACATAATTCTTGTTTCTCATGACATTTCTAACATTGCCCACAATTATCAACTTTCTAAGTCTTTCTGAGCAAGAGAAATCGCAAAAGATAGTCATTTCTTCATTGCCGTCCAAAAACAAAGCTTTTTTACACTCCTGTCTCCCTTTCTCTTGGAAACAATGACTAACATCAATCCTTTTACATAATTCTTGTTTCTCATGACATTTCTAATATTGCCCACAATTATCAACTCTCTAAGTCTTTCTGAGCAAGAGAAATCGCAAAAGATAGTCATTTCTTCATTGCCGTCCAAAAACAAGGCTTTTTTACACTCCTGTCTCCCTTTCTCTTGGAAACAATGACGTACATCAATCCATTTACATAATTCTTGTTTCTCATGACATTTCTAACATTGCCCACAATTATCAACTTTCTAAGTCTTTCTGAGCAAGAGAAATCGCAAAAGATAGTCATTTCTTCATTGCCGTCCAAAAACAAGGCTTTTTTACACTCCTGTCTCCCTTTCTCTTGGAAACAATGACTTACATCAATCCATTTACATAATTCTTGTTTCTCATGACATTTCTAACATTGCCCACAATTATCAACTTTCTAAGTCTTTCTGAGCAAGAGAAATCGCAAAAGATAGTCATTTCTTCATTGCCGTCCAAAAACAAGGCTTTTTTACACTTCTGTCTCACTTTCTCTTGGAAACAATGACTAACATCAATCCTTTTACATAATTCTTGTTTCTCATGACATTTCTAACATTGCCCACAATTATCAACTTTCTAAGTCTTTCTGAGCAAGAAAAATCGAAAAACATAGTCATTTCTTCATTGCCGTCCAAAAACAAGGCTTTTTTACACTCCTGTCTCCCTTTCTCTTGGAAACAATGACTTACATCAATCCTTTTACATTCTATACATAAAAATAAATTAGATAAAATAAATTATTACATATATATCTATATATAGATAGATAGATAGATAGATAGATAGATAGAGAGATAGATAGATAGGTATATAGATTAAAAAAAAATGACACATTAAAAAAAAAAGTTGCTGAGACCAAACAAAAAATTAATTCTGTGTAAACATTACCTCGCTGTACATCAGCAACAGGTTCCGAGACATGTACCTCAGTCACTCTTCTTCTCTTGTGAGCTGTAAGTTAATTTTAAAATACTATTAGATGCTATTATTAATTGTTGACAAGGATTTAAATAGTAATCAAGAGTGACAATGAGGAATAGTGAGTGAGAGAGTGTGATAGTGAAAGGAAAAGATAGAGAGAGATAAAGCAATATTAAAGAAAAAAAGAGGGAGAGTGACAGTTAAAAGAGAGAGTGATAGTGAAAGAGTGAGAAAGAGAGAGAGAGAGAGAGAGAGAGTGAAATAGAGAGAGACATTGATAGACCTAAGAGCGACAGTGATATAACAAGAGAGAGAGTTATAGTAAAAGAGAGAGTGATAGTGAAAGAGCGAGAAAGAGAGAGAGACAAAGAGAGAGAGAGAGAGAGAGTAAAATAGAGAGAGACATTGATAGACCTAAGAGCGACAGTGATATAACAAGAGAGAGAGTTATAGTAAAAGAGAGAGAAGGAGATATATGCATATTGTTTTACAATGCAAATATAATTACCTTTTTTATTTGGTTCAACAGTTTGGGCAGGATGAGTAGACTTGGTTAAACGGCTTTCTTTTTCTGTAACAAATAATTATAATAAGCTTTGCAAAATGTACTATATTTAAAATATATTCTATCTACTTGATCACAATATATACCTTGATTGGAAGCCGTTGTCGCTACTTCCACTGCGACTTGTCTTGGCATAAGCAATGTCACACCTATAATAAAAAATAAAATTTATTTTTAGTTATATAGAAGCAATAACATTACATTTTTGTTTTTGGACAATTTTATGGAAATATTAGATGCACCAAAAATAACAACTTACATTTTACATTGGAAGAATATTTTTTTGATATATATTAATTGCATGCAATAATTATAGTAACAAGTGTGACATCAATTCCCTGGTATTATTAGACAAATGATATACATTTCTATCTTACTATTACAAAATTATAAACATGTAAATATGTATGTGTATATGTAGATATGTATGTGTACATGTAGATATATATATACACACACTTGTAGGTTAATTGACTGCTATTGGAATTGACCCTAGTGTCTGTGTGTGTGAATTTAGACTGTAAGCTCCAATGGTGCAGGGACTGATGTGAGTGATTTCTCGATACAGTGCTGTGGAATCTGTGGCACTAAAAAAAAAATGGTGATGATGATGTATGTACATACATACACAAATATGTTTGATTCAATTTTGATGTAAAACCTAATAAAATAATAAACAACTTTATTATGGAACATTTTTTTTTTTATTTAACATAGGTGATATTGTCCATAAAAACTGTTATGTGTGAATAATATTGCTTTAAGGTTAAAAGTTTAAGGGCTACATTTAATAAGCTGTTGATTAGAAAAATTGGGGATGTTGCCTATAGCAATCAATCTAATTCTAGCTTTCATATAAAGCTAGAATCTAATTGGTTGCTATAGGCAACAGCCACACTTTTGCTAACCCGCAGCTTAGTAAATCTAGCACTATAATGGGTGTAATGTGTAGTGTAAAGTATGTAATCTATGGAGCATGTATACATGCATGTTACATCTTTATATCATACCTTCTCCTTCGACACTCCTCTGGCCCTTGTGTCCTTGAGAATAACCCAAATCTAAAATACATTAAAGAAAGATTTATTAGTACATCTTTATATAAGATTTTGGCAAGGCAAGTAAAAAAAAAAATTACAAAAAAAAAAAAATTTATTATACATTTGCCATTTACCTCCTGATTTGGATTTTCTCTTCCGGGGTACTGCTTCACTTTCATGTCTTCTCCTTTGTGCTGCATCTTGTTCTGCAAAATTGTAAAAATAATTTTAGAATTCTATACAAATTTAATTGACATCGTCACTTTTATAGACAATTATACATACCTCGTGGCTGGAAGGTGGATGGATCAAGGGTGTCCACTGTCCCTTCCACTCCTTCCACAAGATCATCACTGAGAATTTGCCGCATCTTCTTCTCCCAAGGCTTAAATTTTAGGCGCAGTGGCTTGCCACCACCGGTTCCCCTAGAATGACGGGCAACGGCTGCCATCTTTGCCTTCGTGGTGCGCTTGCAGTCCCGAAAGCGTTTCATGCAAACCGCAACTGATCGTACTCGAACACCTACTGCGGACACAGCAGAGGCAATCTGGGACCAAATCTTCTGCTTATGCTTGAAGGACGCCTTCAGCGATTGGGCACCCTTCAGTGTCTCGTAATGTTGCAGTACCCCAGCAACAAGGACTTCATTCTCCTCAAGTGTGAAGCGCCTGGATCGTGTTACAGATGGTCCTTCTTCATCATCAGATCCACTCTCTGTAAGATGTTGCTGCTGGGTGCTTGTGCTGGCTTGCACGCTGCTCACAAACTGCTGCCGCCTTCTTTCTTCTTGGCGCTCCTCAGGACGGTCTCTCCATTCCTCGCCACTGCTGACAATTTCTTCTTGGGTTCCCTGTGTAGAAGAAGAAGAAGAATCCCTACGCTCCCTAGACATGGCTACTCTAATAAATTTTCTTTGCAAAAATAAATAAAAACTATTGACTATTTAACAACACTTGCCTAAGGATACAGTACAATATCCTACTATAATACTAATAACAATTAATTAAACTACACAAGTACTTGACTAAAAAAAAAATCCAGTTGTATAAAAAATAAATTATAATATAATTTTTAAGGGACCAAACTAGGTTAAATACAATCTATAAACTACAGAAAACTAAATGATAACTAAGGGAAAAAGGACAATAATACAACTGTAGAAATACAGCAAAAAAATAATGTAACACTAGATAAAAATATAGCAGTTGTATTTTAACTAAATTATATTATAATTTTTAAGGGACAAAACTACGTGCAATACAATCTATGTAGACTGCAAAAAAGTAAATGCAAACTAATTCAATTTTTATCCTAAAACAAGTCAAAACTGCAATTGCTTAAATACAGGAAAAAAAAAATATTTTTTTTTTTAAAAATGTGTGTGTATGTAAATGTATATATATATATATATATATATATATATATATATATAAGGAGATATATGTGTGTGTGTGTGTGGTGGGTGCAATTAAATAAGTGTGGTATGTCTGTAGTATATTCTTGTGTGTATTTGCCTGTATTGTAAAAAATAAAATGTTATTTTTTATAAAAAATATGTGTATAGTGCAGTGTAGAGTCAACTCACTAATCCAATTTCGAAGATTAGAGCAATGGAGAGCAGTCAGGAGTCACAAGCCTCAGGAGTCACAAGCCACAGCAGTCACCAACCAAGTCAGCCAACAGCTATCAGCAAATGACAGTTTGCTGTTGGCTGCATTATTTTTTCATACTGAGCTGCCAGCGTAAAACACTCCCCTTAGATTTCAAACTCGCTAGGACCAATAGTAGAGCGCGAGGCGGAGGATGCAAAAAAACATTTGCATTGAGCGAGTTTGTTTTTAAAACGAGCGCTCAAACGGCTAAAAAACGAGCGCGGAATTTTTTTTCTTTTTCGAGCGCGAAATTTTAACGCGTCTCGCTAACAATTGAATACCCCCCTCTAAGTCTTTCTGAGCAATAGAAATCGCAAAACATAGTCATTTCTTCATTGCCGTCCAAAAACAACGCTTTTTTACATTCCTGTCTCCCTTTCTCTTGGAAACAATGACTTACATCAATCCTTTTACATAATTCTTGTTTCTCATGACATTTCTAACATTGCCCACAATTATCAACTTTCTAAGTCTTTCTGAGCACGAGAAATCGCAAAACATAGTCATTTCTTCATTGCCGTCCAAAAACAACGCTTTTTTGCATTCCTGTCTCACTTTCTCTTAGAAACAATGATTTACATCAATCCTTTTACATAATTCTTGTTTCTCATGACATTTCTAACATTGCCCACAATTATCAACTTTCTAAGGGCTAGATTTACTATCAGGCGTGTTTGTAAATCCGCCGACTTTCGGCGGATTTGGCGGCGGTTTAGCCATCGCCGGATTTACTAAGGCTAAACCCGCCGTCCAAACGGGCAAAAATGATGTTTCCAAACCCGCCTCTGTATACATCGCCATGACGGTTTCAACAATGTTCAACATACAAACAGCCGGATTTACTATTAGGGGGTTTATAAAGCCGCCGGAAAACCGCCATTCAAAAGACCAAAATGAAAGCGCTGCTTGTGAGCGGCGTGATGGTTCAAACAGTGTGCTGTTTCAGGTATTTTGCCAATCAGACCATAAGAGAAAGGCCTATTTCATGTCCAATGATTGCTCCATTAGGACTGTGTATAGAAAATGGGCAAAGTGTCATGAAATTTCAGGCTACTGTTTTTTTTTTTTTCCATTATTTTTTCACCCAGTATGATTGCATAGTAAAATCTCATTTCACCTTTCCTTTTCTAGTTGTTTTGTACTTTCCAAAAAACCACTAGAATACTGTTGCCTCAAAGAAACTAGGATGGGAATTGTTGCATTACATAGTTAACCCTTATTTTAATGCTAATGCAATCCACATGTGAAAAATGTTTTTTCTGCCTGAAGCAATCACAGACAATCACCGTCTATTGCCCAGCAGTTAATCATGATGCTTACAAAAAGGGCCCCTCATTATTTGGCAGGTGTGGGTTTGTTGGAGAATGGCTTTTGCAGGTAATGTGGTGCATTCTTGCCAGTGTATGTTTGCAGCTTTTTACCTGATGGAGGCAGAAAGGTGTCAGGAGGAGGAGGATGAACAGCAGTTGGCATCTGTTCCGCGGAGCCTGCAAAGACCCCGCACTCCACGTGCATTTTCAGTGCGTTTGAATCTGGAGTCTTTGGCTGATGTGGAGGTAGTACAAATGTTTCGCCTCAATCGTACTAACCTCATGGCACTGTATGAGCAAGTGAAGGATGATTTGGAGCCTACAACCAGCCGCTCTAATGCAGTGTCAGGACTACACAAACTACTGTGTGCAGTTCACTTTTTGGCAACAGGTTCCTTTCAATCTGTGTCCTCCAGAGTGATTGGCATAACGCAGCCGACATTTTCAAGGCATTTTGGACAGGTTTTAGGTGCCCTTAAAAGAGTGTGCCCTAGCTATATCAGCTTCCCCAGCCAGGAGTCACAGTGGCATGAGCTCAAGGGAGCTTTCTATAGGGTCGCAGGTATCCCTAATGTAATGGGTGCAATAGATTGCACTCATATTGCCCTGAGACCACCTCACCACAGGGCAGAGGTTTTTGTTAATCGCCATCATTACCACTCCCTGAATGTGCAGGTTGTCTGCGATGCTAACCAGCGTATATTGAGTGTTGTTGCAGGCTATCCTGGGTCATGTCATGATGCCTTTATCCTGAGACAGTCTACCCTTTATGCCAAATTTGAAAGTGGTGAAATGCCGGAGGGATGGCTTTTGGGTATGTACTTTGCATGTTTTATATATCCCTTATCCTTGCTCAAATGGACTCACATATGCTAACTGCTGTACAACATGCTCAAAGTAAATGGGAGCTAACATTTTACTTTTATTGCAGGAGATTCAGGATATGGGTGTCGCTCCTGGCTCATGACTCCTCTGCTGCATCCTCAGACTCCTGCACAGCACCAATACAATGAGGCACACATAACCACTAGAGGTATCATAGAACGTACGTTTGGACTCTTGAAAACCAGGTTCAGGTGCCTTGATAAATCTGGTGGGGTGCTTATGTATGCACCTGAAAAGGTATCTGAGATTGTCCTGGCTTGCTGTCTGCTGCATAACCTGGCTTTACATCAACTTACCCCACCGATTATTGCAGTAGACAGTGAAGAAGAAGGGGTACGTGTCACATCTGGTGATGTGCAGAGCACAGAGGGCGGAAGGGAGATTAGAGACCGTCTAATTACAAACTACTTTACGTGTAAGTACATAGTATGAAAAACATTTTTTGCTCAAAAATGTGTTTTATGTGAGTGCAATTTTAGTATTTTATTGTAAATTTTTTGTACATTGGAACCTTTAAAAACAGGATAGTGTGTACTCCTCATGTGGTAAATATGAACATCCCTGGAATGTGACAGTCAGAGGTCAATGTTTACATGAAATTAGTGCATAGTTGTTAAAAAATCAGAATACTCTTGTTTAATGTGCAGAAAAGAAAGACTGACACAATAGAAATTTAACTGCATTTATTGCAGAACACAATAAATAAAAACGTATAATCGTTATAGAAACTTGACAAAACATTAATAAATAACAAACATTGTGCTAGCGATGTCTTTTTGCAGGCATATCGCTATGCTTGGTGCCACTCTCTCCCCTCCCTCGCCCACCCCTGGTGCGAGCACCTCTCCTTGGAGGAGTACTCTGTAGAGATGTGGTAGGCGTGCTAGCGGCACTGGTGGAGGCCGATGAAAAAGGGGCCGGCAAGCGGGCAATCAGTTCCTGCTGGAGTTGGCCTGCCAGCCGGATAACGTTGGCATTCCCCTCGCGAATGGAGGAATGCATGGCGTCCACAGACCCAGACATTTGGGCCAGCTGCACATTTGTCTGCTCCAAAGCGCTCGCCAGCCGGTTTATTGCAGCAGGGATTTGGCTCGTGGAGCGGTGTATTCGCCTCAACTGGGCCGCAATTTGTGACATGTGCCCAGTTTGCCTGTCCATGAATAATGTCTGTTGCTGCTGGAATGCGCCAATAGACAGCGCCATTTCTCTGGCTGGGTCCATAGGTGCAGGTGCAGGTTGCTGGTGTGATGGTTCAGCAGGGCCAGGTGAAACTTCCTGGAGGCCAGACACAGGGGCATCCACTGTTACCAGGGTGATGGTTGTTAGATCCTCTGGCTCAGGGGACATTTCCAGGGACTCCGCCTGAGGTGACTGGTATGAAGAGGGCCCTGTGTATGAAAAATGACGGTAAGTATATAGTATATAATATGTTTGTATATTGCATTCTGAACACTGGATAGGAAAGAATAATCTTTAGCAACTACAGATTCTTTCACAATGTTTGCATTCCTGATTTCTAGTCCTATGCTACCTGCTTACGGATGCACTTATTATCCTTTTAATACCCATTATCATTAGGACTGTGTAGTACATGCTGGGTTATTTTGACTAAAGTGCATGCTATCAAAAGTGGAGATGTTGCCTATAGCAACCAATCAGATTTTAGCTGTCATTTTGTTGAATGCAATAAATAAAGTAAAGGTATATTCTGATGGGTTTCTATAGGCAACATATCAGTTGAGTAAAATGTAGCCCTAACTTCTCATTGCAAACAATAAAAAGAAAAAAAAAAACAACATTGACAGCAACATTTGCACAGAAAATCAAGTAACTCCATTATTTCTCTCCTAAACAGAAATCACGCACCTGCTTGCTCGTCTGTGCCCGAATCTCTCGCTGAAGGTGGAGGTGTAGGTCTGGCACTGGGACTGAACTGCGGTCCTGGCGATTCTGGATATATTAGAAAAAGCATACAATGTATTTCCAGAAAAAAAAAATAATCAAAATATACTGTTTATTGCACAAATGTGTTTACAATTTTTTTTTTTTTCTATGAGAAAAAAAAACCTTTACAAACTATTAGAGGCAAATATACACTTTGAAAAAGAAAACAAAAAATAAAAAAAAAAAAGTTTGCAAAGAGAAAAGCAGTTTTAAAAAGAGAAAAGCAGTTTTAAAAAGAGAAAAGCAGTTTTAAAAAGAGAAAAGCAGTTTTAAAAAGAGAAAAGCAGTTTTAAAAAGAGAAAAGCAGTTAAAATACTGTTAGGGTAAAAAAAACAAATAACTCACCAACTACTTGGCCAAAAGAGGGCGAGTCGGTGTCCTGGACATTTATGCCCTCTACAATTTCTGCCGGCATTATCTGGCGCAGCTCCTCCTCGTACGTGGTGTACTCCATACGAAGTGGGGGGCCACCACCCGTGCGCCTTGTGGACCTCCTTTCCTGGGCCATTTTTTCCTTCAACCTCCTCTTAATGTCCGAAAATCTCTTGCGGCAGTGCGCCACTGTCCTCTTTAGTGGGCCCACCGCGTTAACAGCGTCGCACACTCTCCCCCACAATTGGTGGCGCCGCCTTAGCGGAGTCCGGGCTGCCAGGTTCCCCAAGATCACCTCGTAGCAGGGAATGATATTGTGCACCAACACACAATTCTCATCATGTGAGAAGCGCACATTCCTCCCTGTCTTGGTCTTCCTGCTCTGTCCTGTCTCCTCAACCTCTCCCTCTCCCTCCTCTGACCCCTCAACCTCCATCTCCCTCTCCTCAGCCTCTGCTCCCCTCCTATCTCTGGACATTTTTACCCAGAAGACAGAAAAACACAAAACACTGAAGGACTTACAAACACAAAGAACAAACTACACTACCTACAGACACACTCTCCACACAGTCACACACAAGTAACACAGACAGAGGACAAGTCAAATACAAAAAATACAAGACAGAAAATAAATGAGAAAATAAATGTACAAAACAGGAAAAAACCACAGGACTACTCACACTTCAATCAGATATCGCTCCACCAATCCACCAAACACCAACTCTCAGCAAACCACTATCCTCCAAACTCCTCTCACAAAACTCCTCTAAACCCTATCAGAGAAAAAAGTGTCAGGCCAGTGGTTTATATAGGGCTTGTGATGTCAAATCTCCTGAGTTTGAAAATAGCCAATAGTAACAGGCCAGGAGACAGGTGTAATTTTCAAAAAAACCGCCTTTACACAAAAGCGCCGTCATTTAAAGCAAAAGCGCCATGTTCTATTCAAAGCCGCCGGCGGCTTTGAGCATTACATCCCGCCGTTACATCGCCGGCGGCTTCAAATTGAAGCTGAAATGCGCCCATTAGTAAATCCGGCTGTTTGCAATGCAAACACGCCGGAAAACCGCCGCGATGCATGGCGGTTTGAAGCCGCCATGCATCACGCCTGATAGTAAATCTAGCCCTAAGTCTTTCTGAGCAGGAGAAATCGCAAAACATAGTCATTTCTTCATTGCCGTACAAAAACAACGCTTTTTTGCATTCCTGTCTCACTTTCTCTTAGAAACAATGATTTACATCAATCCTTTTACATAATACTTGTTTCTCATGACATTTCTAACATTGCCCACAATTATCAACTTTCTAAGTCTTTCTGAGCAGGAGAAATTGCAAAACATAGTCATTTCTTCATTGCCGTACAAAAACAACGCTTTTTTGCATTGCTGTCTCACTTTCTCTTAGAAACAATGATTTTCATCAATCCTTTTACATAATTCTTGTTTCTCATGACATTTCTAACATTGCCCACAATTATCAACTTTCTAAGTCTTTCTGAGCAGGAGAAATTGCAAAACATAGTAATTTCTTCATTGCCGTCCAAAAACAACGCTTTTTTGCATTCCTGTCTCACTTTCTCTTAGAAACAATGATTTTCATCAATTCTTTTACATAATTCTTGTTTCTCATGACATTTCTAACATTGCCCACAATTATCAACTTTCTAAGTCTTTCTGAGCAGGAGAAATCACAAAACATAGTCATTTCTTCATTGCCGTCCAAAAACAACGCTTTTTTGCATTCCTGTCTCACTTTCTCTTAGAAACAATGATTTACATCAATCCTTTTACATAATTCTTGTTTCTCATGACATTTCTAACATTGCCCACAATTATCAACTTTCTAAGTCTTTCTGAGCAAGAGAAATCGCAAAACATAGTCATTTCTTCATTGCCGTCCAAAAACAACGCTTTTTTGCATTCCTGTCTCACTTTCTCTTAGAAACAATGAAGAAATGACTATGTTTTGCAATTTCTCCTGCTCAGAAAGACTTAGAAAGTTGATAATTGTGGGCAATGTTAGAAATGTCATGAGAAACAAGAATTATGTAAAAGGATTGATGTAAATCATTGTTTCTAAGAGAAAGTGAGACAGGAATGCAAAAAAGCGTTGTTTTTGTACGGCAATGAAGAAATGACTATGTTTTGCAATTTCTCCTGCTCAGAAAGACTTAGAAAGTTGATAATTGTGGGCAATGTTAGAAATGTCATGAGAAACAAGAATTATGTAAAAGGATTGATGTAAATCATTGTTTCTAAGAGAAAGTGAGACAGGAATGCAAAAAAGCGTTGTTTTTGGACGGCAATGAAGAAATGACTATGTTTTGCAATTTCTCCTGCTCAGAAAGACTTAGAAAGTTGATAATTGTGGGCAATGTTAGAAATGTCATGAGAAACAAGAATTATGTAAAAGAATTGATGTAAGTCATTGTTTCTAAGAGAAAGGGAGACAGGAGTGTAAAAAAGCGTTGTTTTTGGACGGCAATGAAGAAATGACTATGTTTTGTGATTTATCTCTTTCATAAAGACTTAGAAAGTTGATAATTGTGGGCAATGTTAGAAATGTCATGAGAAACAAGAATTATGTAAAAGAATTGATGTAAGTCATTGTTTCCAAGAGAAAGGGAGACAGGAGTGTAAAAAAGCGTTGTTTTTGGACGCCAATGAAGAAATGACTATGTTTTGCGATTTCTCCTGCTCAGAAAGACTTAGAAAGTTGATAATTGTGGGCAATGTAAGAAATGTCATGAGAAACAAGAATTATGTAAAAGAATTGATGTAAGTCATTGTTTCCAAGAAAAAGGGAGACAGGAGTGTAAAAAAGCGTTGTTTTTGGACGCCAATGAAGAAATGACTGTTTTGCGATTTCTCTTGCTCAGAAAGACTTAGAAAATTGATAATTGTGGGCAATGTTAGAAATGTCATGAGAAACAAGAATTATGTAAAAGAATTGATGTAAGTCATTGTTTCCAAGAGAAAGGGAGACAGGAGTGTAAAAAAGCGTTGTTTTTGGACGGCAATGAAGAAATGACTATGTTTTGCGATTTCTCCTGCTCAGAAAGACTTAGAAAGTTGATAATTGTGGGCAATGTTAGAAATGTCATGAGAAACAAGAATTATGTAAAAGAATTGATGTAAGTCATTGTTTCCAAGAGAAAGGGAGACCGGAGTGTAAAAAAGCGTTGTTTTTGGACGGCAATGAAGAAATGACTGTTTTGCGATTTCTCTTGCTCAGAAAGACTTAGAAAGTTGATAATTGTGGGCAATGTTAGAAATGTCATGAGAAACAAGAATTATGTAAAAGAATTGATGTAAGTCATTGTTTCCAAGAGAAAGGGAGACCGGAGTGTAAAAAAGCGTTGTTTTTGGACGGCAATGAAGAAATGACTGTTTTGCGATTTCTCTTGCTCAGAAAGACTTAGAAAGTTGATAATTGTGGGCAATGTTAGAAATGTCATGAGAAACAAGAATTATGTAAAAGAATTGATGTAAGTCATTGTTTCCAAGAGAAAGGGAGACCGGAGTGTAAAAAAGCGTTGTTTTTGGACGGCAATGAAGAAATGACTGTTTTGCGATTTTTCCTGCTCAGAAAGACTTAGAAAGTTGATAATTGTGGGCAATGTTAGAAATGTCATGAGAAACAAGAATTATGTAAAAGAATTGATGTAAGTCATTGTTTCCAAGAGAAAGGGAGACCGGAGTGTAAAAAAGCGTTGTTTTTGGACGGCAATGAAGAAATGACTGTTTTGCGATTTCTCTTGCTCAGAAAGACTTAGAAAGTTGATAATTGTGGGCAATGTTAGAAATGTCATGAGAAACAAGATTTATGTAAAAGAATTGATGTAACTCATTGTTTCCAAGAGAAAGGGAGACCGGAGTGTAAAAAAGCGTTGTTTTTGGACGCCAATGAAGAAATTACTATGTTTTGCGATTTTTCTTGCTCAGAAAGACTTAGAAAGTTGATAATTGTGGGCAATGTTAGAAATGTCATGAGAAACAAGAATTATGTAAAAGAATTGATGTAGGTCATTGTTTCCAAGAGAAAGGGAGACAGGAGTGTAAAAAAGCGTTGTTTTTGGACGGCAATGAAGAAATGACTATGTTTTGCGATTTCTCCTGCTCAGAAAGACTTAGAAAGTTGATAATTGTGGGCAATGTAAGAAATGTCATGAGAAACAAGAATTATGTAAAAGAATTGATGTAAGTCATTGTTTCCAAGAGAAAGGGAGACAGGAGTGTAAAAAAGCGTTGTTTTTGGACGCCAATGAAGAAATGACTGTTTTGCGATTTCTCTTGCTCAGAAAGACTTAGAAAGTTGATAATTGTGGGCAATGTTAGAAATGTCATGAGAAACAAGAATTATGTAAAAGAATTGATGTAAGTCATTGTTTCCAAGAGAAAGGGAGACAGGAGTGTAACAAAGCGTTGTTTTTGGACGCCAATGAAGAAATGACTATGTTTTGCGATTTCTCCTGCTCAGAAAGACTTAGAAAGTTGATAATTGTGGGCAATGTAAGAAATGTCATGAGAAACAAGAATTATGTAAAAGAATTGATGTAAGTCATTGTTTCCAAGAGAAAGGGAGACAGGAGTGTAAAAAAGCGTTGTTTTTGGACGCCAATGAAGAAATGACTGTTTTGCGATTTCTCTTGCTCAGAAAGACTTAGAAAGTTGATAATTGTGGGCAATGTTAGAAATGTCATGAGAAACAAGAATTATGTAAAAGAATTGATGTAAGTCATTGTTTCCAAGAGAAAGGGAGACAGGAGTGTAAAAAAGCGTTGTTTTTGGACGGCAATGAAGAAATGACTGTTTTGCGATTTCTCTTGCTCAGAAAGACTTAGAAAGTTGATAATTGTGGGCAATGTTAGTAATGTCATGAGAAACAAGAATTATGTAAAAGAATTGATGTAAGTCATTGTTTCCAAGAGAAAGGGAGACAGGAGTGTAAAAAAGCGTTGTTTTTGGACGGCAATGAAGAAATGAGCTTATAAACAATGTATAATAATAATAATAATAATAATAATAATAACAACAATCTACATAATATTTTCAAAGAAGACAGTGCATATTAGTGACCACTGTACAGTGCCAACCCTGTTCTGTAGGTCACCATACACTTCATCACCATCATCATTATTTATTTATATAGCGCCAACATATTCCGTGGCGCTTTACAATTGGGGACAAACATAATAAACTAATAAACAAACTGGGTAAAACAGACAAAGAGGTGAGAAGGCCCTGCTCACAAGCTTACAATCTATGGATTGTGAAGTAGAGTATCAAAGACCAAAAAACTTAAAATCCCTACTCTTACCAACAAACCATATACAAAAGTGCTCCCAAAAGGATAACCCCCCCACAATTTATTTTATTATCCAAAAATTTATATATATATATACCGTATTTCCCCATGTATAAGACGCACCTTTTTCCCAAAAATTTTGGGTCCAAAACCTGGGTGCATCTTATACAGGGGTAGCGTTACAGGGGCAGCGGGGGGGGGGGGGTGATCCAGGAGGAGGGGGACAGGCAGCGTGTCAGCGGGGATCCAGCAGGCGGGGACAGGCAGGTTTTGGACCCAAAATTTAATGGTAACATAAATGCTGTACACATGCATGGGATATAGTAGGCGTATCCATGGCCTGTGAATTAGCACCAACAAGAGATGGACCGTGCTCAGCTCAGGACCAGAACAGGTGAAGGAAGATGGGCTTCAGGAAAGACCTGCAAAGAGCAGGATGCAGAATTACCAGCAGCTGCAGAATAGCTGAGAGCAGTGTCTCAACGCTTTCAGTCAGTCCGGCACATGCTGCAAAGACCCTCAGCTGTGCAAGATCAAAATTCTCCTTCTAAGAGCCGTCCCAGTCAGCCAAATATCAACAATAGTAGCTTCTCCATAGAGAGAGATATTTTTATTCCTCAGGGCTTGGACTATGTACGTTACAAGATGGCTGAAAAGTTGTGAAACAAGGGGAAGAGGACATAGCTTTTCATCATGAAGCTGCCTTTCCTATTGCAGTGGTGGCCTCTGGGATATGGGAGCTGCACCTCAGAGTAGGCGACCTCTTCCTTGCTCATCTGTACAAGAAGTGTCCTTATGCTGAACCTTTTCACCCAGACTTTAAGGAAGGAACTCCTCTAGAAGAATATTGTCACTCACCGGACTGTGAGTGCTTCTTCCCGGACATTTAGGAACCGTGGCCGTCCTCCATCCTGAGGGACTGCGCATGCGCAGCCCTTTCTATACCTCCAGTGTATGTTCCTTTAACTTAATTGGCAGATCAGGCAACCTCCCTATATTAAGCACCTGTGGTCAACACCACGTTGCCTGATCTTGGAGTCTCATTCCCCATGAGTCTCTGAAGGTGTTCCTGTGTTTCCTTGTTTATTCAGCCCTGCTGATTCCTGTGGTTTCCAAACCACTTCTACCTCTGTGGTTTCCAAACCACTTCTGCTACTGTGGTTCCCATACCACTTCTACCATCTACTGTATCATCGTGACTGTGAGCTGATTCCTACCCGCTGCCTCCGTGCACTTCAGTCCTCTGATCCACATCATCGCTATTATATTTCACTGTGACTGTTTGCTGGTTCCTACCCGCTGCCTCTGTGCACTCCAACCGTTACTTTACATCCACTCACCTGTTCCTCATCAAGTCAGTGAGCTGATTCCTATCCGCTGCCTCCGTGCACTACAAGCCTTCAGCCTGCAACTCGCCTGTGTTCATTATTGGGACTGTTAGCTGATGCCTATCCGCTGCCTCCGTGCATTACAGGCTTCAACCACATCCACTCACCTGTTCATGATTGTGACTGCCAGCTGATTCCTATCCGCTGCCTCCGTGCACTACAGTCTTCAACCTGCAACTCGTCTGTGTTTCATCATCGTGACTGCTAGCTGATTCCTACCCGCTGCCTCCGTGCACTACAGTCTTCAACCTGCAACCCGTCTGTGTTTCATCGTGACTGTTTAGCTGATTCCTATCCGCTGCCTCTGTGCGCTTCAGTCTTCAGTCCTTGTCTACTCTACCGTGTTTCCTTGAGTCTGCTGCCACTATTGCTACCCGCTACTCTCCGTGATCATCTGTTCCAGTTCAACTCTGCTCCGGTGTCCCATCGTTACTGCACCTGCTGGTTGCTATTGGTTACCTCCGTGTTCCCGCAGAGACCCGCTGCTGTTACTTCTCAGCGCTACTCATCCATCTACTGCTGATCCGCTCTCCACGCCTTCCTGTGTTCCCTGCTGGTCTACCTACCTGTGCGCTGCACCTGCTAGACCCCTGCTTCACCCATCCAGGGACTTGTATCCTGCTGGCCTCCTGCCCTTCAGGTATCTCTGCACTCCTGTCTGACTGCCTTCTCCTGAACCACGGTATGCATACTTCCCATTGACTGTGCTGTGTATTGCATACCTTGCTGGACTGTGTTGGTTCTCCTCTGGAGTGTACTATCCGCTGAGTCTATTGCCATCATTGACTGTGTTGGTTCTCCTCTGGAGTGTACTATCTGCTGACTCTACTGCCATCATTGACTGTGTTATCTCATGCCGGATTACTTCAAGAGACTTTCTATATTGGCAGTGTTGTTCAGTCATTTATACATTTATATTGTGCATATTACTGTGGATCAAAGTCAAGGTGCCCGTGTATATATTGTGTTGCAGTCTCTCCCCGTGCACCTCCTCACATATATATTCAGTAGTACAACTTGCTAGTAGCAGACCACTGACTCCTGTTTACAGTTTCACCTGTTCCAGTATCCTCTCACATAGCAGTGGTACAACTTGCTAACGCAGACCACTGACTCCCCGGATACCTCCACTTGGATTCCATTCCTTCACTCAGACAGCGGTACAACTTGCTATCCGCAGACCGCTGACTCTCATCACCTCCTCGTTTCTGTTGGACATTCCTCCTCACTATAGCAGTGGTACAACTTGCTACCGCAGACCACTGACTACCTTCACGTGTCCTTTGTCCATACAGTTCCTCGTGTATTACTACCTCCATATTGCCAGTGCTGCTAGTCATAGACTTTCCTGAGCATCTCATCATCTGCTATTTCCTGTTCCGTGATCACCCTGCTACCAGAGTACCATATTACCACCTATACTGCTCTGGTAAGCCTATCACCTGGTGATCCCTGGGTAAAGACTCCTAGTGCCCGTGACAGTAAGATCAGGCCATGACAGACCCAGATACGGAACCTACTGCTAAAGAGATGCTGCAGCATCTGGTCAGCCGTGTGGAGCAACAGGATGCTCGCCAACAGCTGTTACTTCAATGTTACCAATCGTTAACCTCCCAAGGAACATCTGGACAGACTGTTACAGCTAGTATTGAAGCTCCTGTACTTTCCTCCGTTTCCCCAGTGCCATCCCAGGTGTCTACAGCTCCTACGCTTCACCTGCCTACTCCGTCAAAATATGACGGGGACCCCAAAACTTGTAGAGGTTTCCTTAACCAATGTTCAGTCCATTTTGAACTCCAACCTCAAAATTTTTCTACCCATCGTTCCAGAGTGGCCTATCTTATCTCATTGTTTTCTGGACAAGCCCTGGCTTGGGCCTCCCCTCTGTGGGAAAGAAACGATCCAATTCTACAAGATAGTGCCAAATTCATTTCCACGTTCCGAAGTGTGTTCGATGAACCAGGTCGTGTGACCTCCGCTGCTTCCAGCATTCTTCGTTTGCGACAAGGCTCCCATACAGTAGGACAGTATGTCATTCAATTTAGGATCTTAGCCTCTGAACTTCAGTGGAACACTGAAGCATTAGTTGCCGCCTTCTGGCAGGGGCTCTCCGATAAAATTAAAGATGTACTGACTACCCAAGAGCTTCCTTCGTCACTAGAAGATTTGATCTCTCTTTGCCATCGTGTAGACATGAGATTTCGTGAAAGAGAATCTGAGAAAACAACTTCTGCTAAAGCACCTCTTCGTTTAAACCCTCAATTTCGTCCAGTTTCACCTTCTGTGATTCCCATGGAGATAGGACGTTCCAAATTATCTTTAGAAGAGAGGAAACGAAGAGTAAAGAATAGACTCTGTATCTATTGTGCTGATTCCACACATATGCTCAGTTCTTGCCCTAAGAAATCGGGAAATGCCAGGCCCTAACTAGTTCTGGAGAGGTGAAGTTAGGGTCCCTGGAGTCCTCTCCATTGTCTATGAAATCTAAAGTCTGCGCTTTCGATGTTACGATTTCCTTTGCTACCAAATCCTTTGAGTCACAGGCATTGATTGATTCCGGAGCAGCAGGAAATTTCATTTCTAAATCACTAGTGAATCAATGGTCCCTACCAGTGATCACTTTAAAAACACCCATTACTGTGACGGCTATAGATGGATCACGTCTCATCAATGGTCTCATCACCCAGAGTACGTCTCCAGTAACCCTTCAGATTGGTGTACTACACCATGAAGAAATTTCGTTTTTAATTCTTCCTGTTACGACAAGTCCGATTGTCTTAGGCCTTCCATGGCTTCAATGTCACTCTCCCCAGATTGACTGGCGCACCCCTCAAGTTACGTCTTGGGGGCCTGAATGTCACCATCGTTGTCTCTCTCAAGTTATTCCTCTTAAAGTACAGCAATCTTCCATCTCATCTTCCTCCCCGGGACTCCCTCCTCAGTATGCTTCATTTGCCGATGTGTTTGATAAAGCTCAGTCTGAACGTCTTCCTCCTCATCGTTCTTGGGATTGTCCGATCGACCTTCTACCTGGCAAGACTCCTCCCAGGGGTCGGGTCTATCCTCTCTCGTTACCTGAAACTCAAGCCACATCTGAGTACATACAGGAGAATCTCCAGCGTGGGTTCATTCGACCTTCCACCTCTCCCGCTGGAGCTGGGTTCTTCTTCGTCAAAAAGAAGGATGGATCATTACGCCCTTGTATAGATTTTCGTGGACTCAACGCCATTACTATCAAGAATCGGTATCCCATTCCGCTGATCACTGAGCTATTTGATCGCATCAAGGGAGCTCGGATATTTACTAAGTTGGATCTTCGTGGTGCCTACAATTTAATTAGAATCCGTTCCGGTGACGAATGGAAGACCGCGTTTAACACCAGAGATGGGCATTACGAATATTTAGTAATGCCCTTCGGGCTGTGTAATGCCCCCGCGGTTTTCCAGGGTTTCATCAATGAGATCTTTCGGGACTTATTATATGTATGTGTCGTTGTCTACCTGGACGACATATTGATCTTCTCACAGGACCTGCCTTCTCATCACCAACATGTGGCAGAGGTCCTCTCCAGACTACGGAAAAACTCATTGTTCTGTAAATTGGAAAAATGTTCATTCGAGTTACCCCAGATTCCATTCTTGGGGTATATAGTTTCCGGAGTTGGCCTGAAGATGGATCCAGACAAAGTAAATGCTGTACTACATTGGCCTCAGCCAACTACTCTTCGTGCCATCCAGCGTTTTTTAGGTTTTGCCAATTACTATAGACGCTTCATTCAAGACTTCTCATCCATTGCATCTCCCATTGTGGCCTTAACTCGAAAAGGGGCTAATACTAAGCAATGGTCATCTGAGGCTCTCCAAGCCTTTCAAATCCTCAAAGAGTCCTTCTCGTCTGCTCCCATTCTGCGACAACCTGATGTGACACTCCCCTTCTTCCTAGAAGTAGATGCCTCTAATGTGGGCTTAGGAGCTATTCTCTCCCAACGCTCGGAGCAACAAAAATTACATCCTTGTGCCTTCTACTCTCGGGGTCTTCTGCCCGCAGAGAAAAACTATACTATCGGGGACAAGGAGTTGCTGGCCATCAAAGCTGCATTAGAGGAATGGAGATACTTGTTGGAAGGAGCTCGCCATCCGGTGACGATCTTCACGGATCATAAGAACTTGTCATATTTGCAATCTGCTCAATGCCTGAACCCTCGTCAAGCAAGATGGTCTCTTTTCTTTTCCCGTTTTGAATTAATTATAACCTTCAAACCAGCTGCTAAGAACAAGAAAGCTGACGCTCTATCTCGAGCTTTTGTGACGTCCTCTGATGTAGAAGAGGTTCCCAACCATGCTATTCTAGACCCCAAATGTATTTCTCTGGCTGCTTCATCCACCAAAATGCTACCATTTGGGAAGACCCTCGTGCCTCCTACTCTGAGGAGGAAAATCCTTTCGTGGTTCCATGCCTCTCGTTTTTCTGGACACGCCGGTGAACATAAGACCTTTGAGATTCTCTCTCGTAGTTACTGGTGGCCTTCAATGAGGAGAGACGTCAAAGAGTTTATTGCTTCCTGTGATTTATGTTCTCAGTTCAAATCCTCCCGCAGAACTCCAGCAGGGTTGCTGCGACCACTACCCATTCCGTCCAAGCCTTGGACCCATATTAGTATGGATTTCGTTACTGATTTGCCACCAAGTAAGAATCACAATACTATTTGGGTAGTGGTAGACAGATTTTCGAAGATGGCTCATTTCGTCCCTCTGTCCGGTTTACCTTCCTCGTCTACTCTGGCTGAACATTTCATTAGAGAAATCTTCCGCATCCATGGATGTCCGTCTGAGATTGTGTCAGATAGAGGAGTACAATTCGTTTCCAGATTCTGGCGGGCCCTTTGTAAAACCTTGGGCATACGATTAGCACTCTCATCGTCTTACCATCCGCAATCTAACGGACAAACGGAACGAGTCAATCAAGATCTTGAGACTTTTATTAGGATGTTCTCTTCAGCCAACCAAGACAACTGGGTAGAATTGCTCCCTTGGGCTGAATTCGCCCATAACAACATGTACCATGAGTCATCATCCAAAACTCCATTCTTTGTGGTCTACGGTCACCATCCGTCTTTTCCGGAATTTCCTGCCCTCCCGCCCACCCAAGTTCCTGCTGTGGAGACTGCTTGTCAGACCTTCAAAAATATCTGGTCTCAGGTCAAAACCTGTTTAAAGAAGACATCTAACAAATATAAGTCTTTCGCAGATAAGAAGAGGCGGGCTATTCCACCACTAAAAATTGGAGATCGTGTCTGGTTATCTACCAAAAATATTCGTTTGAAGGTTCCATCTATGAAATTCGCCCCTCGTTTTATTGGTCCATATAGGATCATTCAAGTTATCAATCCAGTATGTGTTAAACTTCTTCTTCCTAAGAATCTTCGGATTTCCAATGCCTTCCATGTGTCCTTGCTCAAACCTCTCATCATTAACCGTTTCTCGACTCCTTCCTCAGCACCGCAGCCAGTTCAAGTTCATCAGGAGGAGGATTTCGAGATTACTGAGGTATTGGATGCAAAAATTTCGCGAGGAGTCCTCCGTTTCCTCGTTCATTGGAAGGGCTTTGGTCCTGAAGAGCGTTCATGGATCAAAGCTGAAGATCTTAATGCTCCTGCCCTTCTGAAGAAGTTTTATTCCAAAAATCCGGACAAGCCCGGTTCCAGGCGTTCTGTGCCCACCTTTAAAAGGGGGGGTACTGTCACTCACCGGACTGTGAGTGCTTCTTCCCGGACATTTAGGAACCGTGGCCGTCCTCCATCCTGAGGGACTGCGCATGCGCAGCCCTTTCTATACCTCCAGTGTATGTTCCTTTAACTTAATTGGCAGATCAGGCAACCTCCCTATATTAAGCACCTGTGGTCAACACCACGTTGCCTGATCTTGGAGTCTCATTCCCCATGAGTCTCTGAAGGTGTTCCTGTGTTTCCTTGTTTATTCAGCCCTGCTGATTCCTGTGGTTTCCAAACCACTTCTACCTCTGTGGTTTCCAAACCACTTCTGCTACTGTGGTTCCCATACCACTTCTACCATCTACTGTATCATCGTGACTGTGAGCTGATTCCTACCCGCTGCCTCCGTGCACTTCAGTCCTCTGATCCACATCATCGCTATTATATTTCACTGTGACTGTTTGCTGGTTCCTACCCGCTGCCTCTGTGCACTCCAACCGTTACTTTACATCCACTCACCTGTTCCTCATCAAGTCAGTGAGCTGATTCCTATCCGCTGCCTCCGTGCACTACAAGCCTTCAGCCTGCAACTCGCCTGTGTTCATTATTGGGACTGTTAGCTGATGCCTATCCGCTGCCTCCGTGCATTACAGGCTTCAACCACATCCACTCACCTGTTCATGATTGTGACTGCCAGCTGATTCCTATCCGCTGCCTCCGTGCACTACAGTCTTCAACCTGCAACTCGTCTGTGTTTCATCATCGTGACTGCTAGCTGATTCCTACCCGCTGCCTCCGTGCACTACAGTCTTCAACCTGCAACCCGTCTGTGTTTCATCGTGACTGTTTAGCTGATTCCTATCCGCTGCCTCTGTGCGCTTCAGTCTTCAGTCCTTGTCTACTCTACCGTGTTTCCTTGAGTCTGCTGCCACTATTGCTACCCGCTACTCTCCGTGATCATCTGTTCCAGTTCAACTCTGCTCCGGTGTCCCATCGTTACTGCACCTGCTGGTTGCTATTGGTTACCTCCGTGTTCCCGCAGAGACCCGCTGCTGTTACTTCTCAGCGCTACTCATCCATCTACTGCTGATCCGCTCTCCACGCCTTCCTGTGTTCCCTGCTGGTCTACCTACCTGTGCGCTGCACCTGCTAGACCCCTGCTTCACCCATCCAGGGACTTGTATCCTGCTGGCCTCCTGCCCTTCAGGTATCTCTGCACTCCTGTCTGACTGCCTTCTCCTGAACCACGGTATGCATACTTCCCATTGACTGTGCTGTGTATTGCATACCTTGCTGGACTGTGTTGGTTCTCCTCTGGAGTGTACTATCCGCTGAGTCTATTGCCATCATTGACTGTGTTGGTTCTCCTCTGGAGTGTACTATCTGCTGACTCTACTGCCATCATTGACTGTGTTATCTCATGCCGGATTACTTCAAGAGACTTTCTATATTGGCAGTGTTGTTCAGTCATTTATACATTTATATTGTGCATATTACTGTGGATCAAAGTCAAGGTGCCCGTGTATATATTGTGTTGCAGTCTCTCCCCGTGCACCTCCTCACATATATATTCAGTAGTACAACTTGCTAGTAGCAGACCACTGACTCCTGTTTACAGTTTCACCTGTTCCAGTATCCTCTCACATAGCAGTGGTACAACTTGCTAACGCAGACCACTGACTCCCCGGATACCTCCACTTGGATTCCATTCCTTCACTCAGACAGCGGTACAACTTGCTATCCGCAGACCGCTGACTCTCATCACCTCCTCGTTTCTGTTGGACATTCCTCCTCACTATAGCAGTGGTACAACTTGCTACCGCAGACCACTGACTACCTTCACGTGTCCTTTGTCCATACAGTTCCTCGTGTATTACTACCTCCATATTGCCAGTGCTGCTAGTCATAGACTTTCCTGAGCATCTCATCATCTGCTATTTCCTGTTCCGTGATCACCCTGCTACCAGAGTACCATATTACCACCTATACTGCTCTGGTAAGCCTATCACCTGGTGATCCCTGGGTAAAGACTCCTAGTGCCCGTGACAGTAAGATCAGGCCATGACAGACCCAGATACGGAACCTACTGCTAAAGAGATGCTGCAGCATCTGGTCAGCCGTGTGGAGCAACAGGATGCTCGCCAACAGCTGTTACTTCAATGTTACCAATCGTTAACCTCCCAAGGAACATCTGGACAGACTGTTACAGCTAGTATTGAAGCTCCTGTACTTTCCTCCGTTTCCCCAGTGCCATCCCAGGTGTCTACAGCTCCTACGCTTCACCTGCCTACTCCGTCAAAATATGACGGGGACCCCAAAACTTGTAGAGGTTTCCTTAACCAATGTTCAGTCCATTTTGAACTCCAACCTCAAAATTTTTCTACCCATCGTTCCAGAGTGGCCTATCTTATCTCATTGTTTTCTGGACAAGCCCTGGCTTGGGCCTCCCCTCTGTGGGAAAGAAACGATCCAATTCTACAAGATAGTGCCAAATTCATTTCCACGTTCCGAAGTGTGTTCGATGAACCAGGTCGTGTGACCTCCGCTGCTTCCAGCATTCTTCGTTTGCGACAAGGCTCCCATACAGTAGGACAGTATGTCATTCAATTTAGGATCTTAGCCTCTGAACTTCAGTGGAACACTGAAGCATTAGTTGCCGCCTTCTGGCAGGGGCTCTCCGATAAAATTAAAGATGTACTGACTACCCAAGAGCTTCCTTCGTCACTAGAAGATTTGATCTCTCTTTGCCATCGTGTAGACATGAGATTTCGTGAAAGAGAATCTGAGAAAACAACTTCTGCTAAAGCACCTCTTCGTTTAAACCCTCAATTTCGTCCAGTTTCACCTTCTGTGATTCCCATGGAGATAGGACGTTCCAAATTATCTTTAGAAGAGAGGAAACGAAGAGTAAAGAATAGACTCTGTATCTATTGTGCTGATTCCACACATATGCTCAGTTCTTGCCCTAAGAAATCGGGAAATGCCAGGCCCTAACTAGTTCTGGAGAGGTGAAGTTAGGGTCCCTGGAGTCCTCTCCATTGTCTATGAAATCTAAAGTCTGCGCTTTCGATGTTACGATTTCCTTTGCTACCAAATCCTTTGAGTCACAGGCATTGATTGATTCCGGAGCAGCAGGAAATTTCATTTCTAAATCACTAGTGAATCAATGGTCCCTACCAGTGATCACTTTAAAAACACCCATTACTGTGACGGCTATAGATGGATCACGTCTCATCAATGGTCTCATCACCCAGAGTACGTCTCCAGTAACCCTTCAGATTGGTGTACTACACCATGAAGAAATTTCGTTTTTAATTCTTCCTGTTACGACAAGTCCGATTGTCTTAGGCCTTCCATGGCTTCAATGTCACTCTCCCCAGATTGACTGGCGCACCCCTCAAGTTACGTCTTGGGGGCCTGAATGTCACCATCGTTGTCTCTCTCAAGTTATTCCTCTTAAAGTACAGCAATCTTCCATCTCATCTTCCTCCCCGGGACTCCCTCCTCAGTATGCTTCATTTGCCGATGTGTTTGATAAAGCTCAGTCTGAACGTCTTCCTCCTCATCGTTCTTGGGATTGTCCGATCGACCTTCTACCTGGCAAGACTCCTCCCAGGGGTCGGGTCTATCCTCTCTCGTTACCTGAAACTCAAGCCACATCTGAGTACATACAGGAGAATCTCCAGCGTGGGTTCATTCGACCTTCCACCTCTCCCGCTGGAGCTGGGTTCTTCTTCGTCAAAAAGAAGGATGGATCATTACGCCCTTGTATAGATTTTCGTGGACTCAACGCCATTACTATCAAGAATCGGTATCCCATTCCGCTGATCACTGAGCTATTTGATCGCATCAAGGGAGCTCGGATATTTACTAAGTTGGATCTTCGTGGTGCCTACAATTTAATTAGAATCCGTTCCGGTGACGAATGGAAGACCGCGTTTAACACCAGAGATGGGCATTACGAATATTTAGTAATGCCCTTCGGGCTGTGTAATGCCCCCGCGGTTTTCCAGGGTTTCATCAATGAGATCTTTCGGGACTTATTATATGTATGTGTCGTTGTCTACCTGGACGACATATTGATCTTCTCACAGGACCTGCCTTCTCATCACCAACATGTGGCAGAGGTCCTCTCCAGACTACGGAAAAACTCATTGTTCTGTAAATTGGAAAAATGTTCATTCGAGTTACCCCAGATTCCATTCTTGGGGTATATAGTTTCCGGAGTTGGCCTGAAGATGGATCCAGACAAAGTAAATGCTGTACTACATTGGCCTCAGCCAACTACTCTTCGTGCCATCCAGCGTTTTTTAGGTTTTGCCAATTACTATAGACGCTTCATTCAAGACTTCTCATCCATTGCATCTCCCATTGTGGCCTTAACTCGAAAAGGGGCTAATACTAAGCAATGGTCATCTGAGGCTCTCCAAGCCTTTCAAATCCTCAAAGAGTCCTTCTCGTCTGCTCCCATTCTGCGACAACCTGATGTGACACTCCCCTTCTTCCTAGAAGTAGATGCCTCTAATGTGGGCTTAGGAGCTATTCTCTCCCAACGCTCGGAGCAACAAAAATTACATCCTTGTGCCTTCTACTCTCGGGGTCTTCTGCCCGCAGAGAAAAACTATACTATCGGGGACAAGGAGTTGCTGGCCATCAAAGCTGCATTAGAGGAATGGAGATACTTGTTGGAAGGAGCTCGCCATCCGGTGACGATCTTCACGGATCATAAGAACTTGTCATATTTGCAATCTGCTCAATGCCTGAACCCTCGTCAAGCAAGATGGTCTCTTTTCTTTTCCCGTTTTGAATTAATTATAACCTTCAAACCAGCTGCTAAGAACAAGAAAGCTGACGCTCTATCTCGAGCTTTTGTGACGTCCTCTGATGTAGAAGAGGTTCCCAACCATGCTATTCTAGACCCCAAATGTATTTCTCTGGCTGCTTCATCCACCAAAATGCTACCATTTGGGAAGACCCTCGTGCCTCCTACTCTGAGGAGGAAAATCCTTTCGTGGTTCCATGCCTCTCGTTTTTCTGGACACGCCGGTGAACATAAGACCTTTGAGATTCTCTCTCGTAGTTACTGGTGGCCTTCAATGAGGAGAGACGTCAAAGAGTTTATTGCTTCCTGTGATTTATGTTCTCAGTTCAAATCCTCCCGCAGAACTCCAGCAGGGTTGCTGCGACCACTACCCATTCCGTCCAAGCCTTGGACCCATATTAGTATGGATTTCGTTACTGATTTGCCACCAAGTAAGAATCACAATACTATTTGGGTAGTGGTAGACAGATTTTCGAAGATGGCTCATTTCGTCCCTCTGTCCGGTTTACCTTCCTCGTCTACTCTGGCTGAACATTTCATTAGAGAAATCTTCCGCATCCATGGATGTCCGTCTGAGATTGTGTCAGATAGAGGAGTACAATTCGTTTCCAGATTCTGGCGGGCCCTTTGTAAAACCTTGGGCATACGATTAGCACTCTCATCGTCTTACCATCCGCAATCTAACGGACAAACGGAACGAGTCAATCAAGATCTTGAGACTTTTATTAGGATGTTCTCTTCAGCCAACCAAGACAACTGGGTAGAATTGCTCCCTTGGGCTGAATTCGCCCATAACAACATGTACCATGAGTCATCATCCAAAACTCCATTCTTTGTGGTCTACGGTCACCATCCGTCTTTTCCGGAATTTCCTGCCCTCCCGCCCACCCAAGTTCCTGCTGTGGAGACTGCTTGTCAGACCTTCAAAAATATCTGGTCTCAGGTCAAAACCTGTTTAAAGAAGACATCTAACAAATATAAGTCTTTCGCAGATAAGAAGAGGCGGGCTATTCCACCACTAAAAATTGGAGATCGTGTCTGGTTATCTACCAAAAATATTCGTTTGAAGGTTCCATCTATGAAATTCGCCCCTCGTTTTATTGGTCCATATAGGATCATTCAAGTTATCAATCCAGTATGTGTTAAACTTCTTCTTCCTAAGAATCTTCGGATTTCCAATGCCTTCCATGTGTCCTTGCTCAAACCTCTCATCATTAACCGTTTCTCGACTCCTTCCTCAGCACCGCAGCCAGTTCAAGTTCATCAGGAGGAGGATTTCGAGATTACTGAGGTATTGGATGCAAAAATTTCGCGAGGAGTCCTCCGTTTCCTCGTTCATTGGAAGGGCTTTGGTCCTGAAGAGCGTTCATGGATCAAAGCTGAAGATCTTAATGCTCCTGCCCTTCTGAAGAAGTTTTATTCCAAAAATCCGGACAAGCCCGGTTCCAGGCGTTCTGTGCCCACCTTTAAAAGGGGGGGTACTGTCACTCACCGGACTGTGAGTGCTTCTTCCCGGACATTTAGGAACCGTGGCCGTCCTCCATCCTGAGGGACTGCGCATGCGCAGCCCTTTCTATACCTCCAGTGTATGTTCCTTTAACTTAATTGGCAGATCAGGCAACCTCCCTATATTAAGCACCTGTGGTCAACACCACGTTGCCTGATCTTGGAGTCTCATTCCCCATGAGTCTCTGAAGGTGTTCCTGTGTTTCCTTGTTTATTCAGCCCTGCTGATTCCTGTGGTTTCCAAACCACTTCTACCTCTGTGGTTTCCAAACCACTTCTGCTACTGTGGTTCCCATACCACTTCTACCATCTACTGTATCATCGTGACTGTGAGCTGATTCCTACCCGCTGCCTCCGTGCACTTCAGTCCTCTGATCCACATCATCGCTATTATATTTCACTGTGACTGTTTGCTGGTTCCTACCCGCTGCCTCTGTGCACTCCAACCGTTACTTTACATCCACTCACCTGTTCCTCATCAAGTCAGTGAGCTGATTCCTATCCGCTGCCTCCGTGCACTACAAGCCTTCAGCCTGCAACTCGCCTGTGTTCATTATTGGGACTGTTAGCTGATGCCTATCCGCTGCCTCCGTGCATTACAGGCTTCAACCACATCCACTCACCTGTTCATGATTGTGACTGCCAGCTGATTCCTATCCGCTGCCTCCGTGCACTACAGTCTTCAACCTGCAACTCGTCTGTGTTTCATCATCGTGACTGCTAGCTGATTCCTACCCGCTGCCTCCGTGCACTACAGTCTTCAACCTGCAACCCGTCTGTGTTTCATCGTGACTGTTTAGCTGATTCCTATCCGCTGCCTCTGTGCGCTTCAGTCTTCAGTCCTTGTCTACTCTACCGTGTTTCCTTGAGTCTGCTGCCACTATTGCTACCCGCTACTCTCCGTGATCATCTGTTCCAGTTCAACTCTGCTCCGGTGTCCCATCGTTACTGCACCTGCTGGTTGCTATTGGTTACCTCCGTGTTCCCGCAGAGACCCGCTGCTGTTACTTCTCAGCGCTACTCATCCATCTACTGCTGATCCGCTCTCCACGCCTTCCTGTGTTCCCTGCTGGTCTACCTACCTGTGCGCTGCACCTGCTAGACCCCTGCTTCACCCATCCAGGGACTTGTATCCTGCTGGCCTCCTGCCCTTCAGGTATCTCTGCACTCCTGTCTGACTGCCTTCTCCTGAACCACGGTATGCATACTTCCCATTGACTGTGCTGTGTATTGCATACCTTGCTGGACTGTGTTGGTTCTCCTCTGGAGTGTACTATCCGCTGAGTCTATTGCCATCATTGACTGTGTTGGTTCTCCTCTGGAGTGTACTATCTGCTGACTCTACTGCCATCATTGACTGTGTTATCTCATGCCGGATTACTTCAAGAGACTTTCTATATTGGCAGTGTTGTTCAGTCATTTATACATTTATATTGTGCATATTACTGTGGATCAAAGTCAAGGTGCCCGTGTATATATTGTGTTGCAGTCTCTCCCCGTGCACCTCCTCACATATATATTCAGTAGTACAACTTGCTAGTAGCAGACCACTGACTCCTGTTTACAGTTTCACCTGTTCCAGTATCCTCTCACATAGCAGTGGTACAACTTGCTAACGCAGACCACTGACTCCCCGGATACCTCCACTTGGATTCCATTCCTTCACTCAGACAGCGGTACAACTTGCTATCCGCAGACCGCTGACTCTCATCACCTCCTCGTTTCTGTTGGACATTCCTCCTCACTATAGCAGTGGTACAACTTGCTACCGCAGACCACTGACTACCTTCACGTGTCCTTTGTCCATACAGTTCCTCGTGTATTACTACCTCCATATTGCCAGTGCTGCTAGTCATAGACTTTCCTGAGCATCTCATCATCTGCTATTTCCTGTTCCGTGATCACCCTGCTACCAGAGTACCATATTACCACCTATACTGCTCTGGTAAGCCTATCACCTGGTGATCCCTGGGTAAAGACTCCTAGTGCCCGTGACAAATATCAGAGGATGCAGGGTTACCTGGTGGAGGGCTCTGTAGTTGAACAACAGGACAGCTTCTTGAAGCGAATGTCTGGAATGATCCGACTGTATGCTGCCATTATTCAGTTGTGCTGGCCTTATGGAGCAAAACAAGGGGCTCTCACCTTCATTGGCTTAGTCATGGTTGGCATTGGCTTCCACAGGTGCTGAACGTGGAGCCCAGGGCAGAAGTCACAGCTACTCTGCTTTATTATTTTGTGTTTACTGTTATTGCTCAAGAAAGATTATTTACCGAGGATTTAGAATATTACCAAATCCAGAGAGATGGGGTCAGTCACTCTACCAAAACGGTTCCTAGATAATGCGTTTCTACAAAAAGAGATCCCACTCCCCAACGGATACCTGAATCCTTCATTCTGGACCACATAACATTCATAACCAAACCAAAAGAATTGAGCTATAAAGAGCATGTCAAAGTTTATAAAACCAAGATGTGGAAGCCGTTATAAATACTTCATTAAATGATGATGGAATATAAAAAAATGTTGCATTATTATTGCTAATATTTCATTGAGTGCAATCACTTCTTGCTTTAAAGTAAAAATATACCATCAAGTCAATGTAGTAACAATAGTAGCAAAATATTTTCAGGTCGCTTTCTAGTCATGTCTTATGGAACATACAGGTAAGAGTTGTGTGTCTGGATCACTTATGAATAACTTATTGAATAAATATATTTCAATTATTAGCACAGTGCGCTAATTTATATCATTGCAAATGTCACTGAAATCCATCAGAACCTCCTTGTGCTCTGAATCCTGTCCATGAGAATGTGATTGTTAAGAAAATAGGGAAAAAATGCGTTCCTTCTGGCTGGTAGATTTTTCTCTAATGGGGACCAAAGCGAAAGTTCAGGTGAAATGTAGATTATTGAAATTCCAGACCAAAAGCTTCAAAATGTTAAAGCTTTTTTTTGCAGATGGCAGTATGAGTTTATTATCTAGCATGAAGATTATTATTTATTATCACCATTTATTTATATAGCGCCACTAATTCCGCAGCGCTGTACAGAGAACTCACTCACATCGGTCCCTGCCCCATTGGGGCTTACAGTCTAAATTCTCTAACATATACACACACAGACACTGAGAGAGACTAGGCTCAAATTGATAGTAGCCAATTAGCCTACCAGGTATGTTTTTGGAGCATGGAAGGATACTGGATCACCCAGAGGAAACCCATGGAAACATGGGGAGAACTTACAATCTCCACACAGATAAGGCCATGGTCAGGAAGCAAACTCATGACCCCAGTTCTGTGAGGCAGAAGTACTAGCCACTAAGCCACTGTGCTGCCCAAAATATTAATAACAATGATAATAATAATAATAATAATAATAATAATTAATAATTAATAATATGTACTTAATGCGGGTGCTAGACTCATCTTTCTCTCACGCCGCTCCTCCTCTGCCTCCCCTCTCTACCATGCCTTACATTGGCTCCCTTTCCCGTACAGAATCCTCTTTAAACTCCTTACTATCACTTACAAAGCTCTCTCCCAGTCTACTGCCCCCTATATCTCTAACCTCCTCTCCATTCACACTCCTGCCCGCTCCCTGCGCTCAGCCAATGATCGCTGCCTCTCCTCCACTCTTATCACCTCTTCCCACTCCAGAATCCAAGACTTCTCCCGAGTTGCCCCCCTGCACTGGAATGACCTCCCTCGCTCCATCCGTATCGCTCCCAATCTGTGCTCCTTCAAACGGGCACTCAAAACTCACCTGTTCCTGAAAGCCTTCCAAGCATCCACTTAACCCCTCATCTACTCTGCAGTTCTCCCCCTCTCCCCTAGTTCCTTTTTCTCCCTCGCATCACTGCCTCCCTTTCATGCCAGTTTTGTCCACCTTAGGATGTAAGCTCACATGAGCAGGGCCCCTCTCCCCTCCTGTCTCCATACCGACTCTTCTGCTCCGTATTTACTCCATATGTCTCCCTGGAGTTTCTGAAGCATTGGAACTTTGTGTTTACTGTTTTGTAATGTTTCACCCTGTATGGTCTACTGTTTATACTATGTAAGACGCTGCGGAAACCTTGTGGCGCCCAACAAATAAATGATAATAATAATAATAATTATAAAACTTTGTAAAATTTTGTACATGATTTTAGGAAAAGTATATTTAAATCTAAACTTTATCTATTCATTCTCTCAAGCCAATAAAGTATTTTTGGATCTGAATGGTATATTGAATATTAAAATAAGTATTGATCTCATTTTAGGTAAACCAATGGCAAGTTTTATGGCAAAGGAGAAATTGTGAGGATGAATAATTTTTTATTGAACAATTGGATTTCCTAAAAAGTTGCTTTTTGGAAAGAGATTATTCTGGCCAGATTATACTTCAAGCATGTAATAAAGGCTGTAGAATAGAGAGAAAGTCTTTATTAGAAAGTAATGGAGTAAAAACAGATCAATAGAACAAGGATATACAGGATCTCTTTTCATCTCACAATTTAGCAATATACAAATACATTTTTATTAATGGTCCCATTACTAAAACCAAATCTACAGTAAGACCCAGACCTCAATTTAAAACAAATATTATGTCCCAGTACGCTTCACCAAACAGATAAATAAGGTCATTAATCCAAAGAGTGTTTTAAATGCACAAATAGTTTTAAATTATATATGTCTGCTGAAGTATATAAAATTGGATCGCATATTAGTAAGCTAAAGAACATACACAAAATATATGTATTGGTTTGCACTTGTGACAAATAATATAAACAAAATATGACAGTTATATAAGAAAAAATGAATGAACAAGCTGATCACTTATTTACTTGGAACAGTTTAACATAAATGTGAACCAAATTGTCTAAAATGTATTGGTATAGAATGAATTAAATGCCAGAAGAATATTAGAATCATATAGTACTAGATAACCTAATGGATTTTTAATTGTGCTATTTTATTTTAAAAAAGGCTTCACAATTATTGTTAATATTAACATTGTGTTTTCCTTATTTTAATATAATTTTTTAATTGCTACAAAGGTAATTTTTCGGTACGAGTTTTATAAATAATATTTTTATTTCTTTTATTTCTTTTCTTTATTATTATATTTTTATTTCTATTTTTATTTATTTTTCATTTTAATTTTATATTTTTTTTCAATTGTTTTTAGGACTATTAAAAAATATTGCTCAATGTCTCTTGTCTATTAAAAAGTTTGTTCAAGAATATTTTTCTTCAATTATAAATGTATTGTTTGTTGTAAATAAAGTGTATTGTGAGTGTATTGTGAGCAATAAACTGGATTAATCAATGGTAGGGGACCACATAATCCAAAGTGACAGGGTCCAACTGAAGTAGGTATGAACAGCCTGTGGAGGCGGTGTAACCCACCCATGCATTGTGAGATTAGCACTTAACAATCGCACTTAGGAACTGGTTTTATGCATGCATTATGGGAAGCATTGTTTAAAAAATATGATTTCATGTTTTGCACTTATTTTATATACAGCATACTAGATATAGAATTACTGTGCAATGTGGATGCATGTTTATAGCACAATAACTATATATCCAGTATACAGTACAGAATATAGATCAGATGAAAAATATCTAGTCAAGATATCCCTGATTCATAAAGGAAAATTAAGCAAAATTAAGTAAGGAAAAAAAATCATGTTGCATTGGAGGGGGAGGTAAATTTAAAATGTGATAGCAGATTTATAGTTGGGGTAGGGCATGTCCTAGATCAACTTTAAATTTCAGTGTACAAATAAGCTATCAAGTGTTTGTGTGCTACATGAAAAACAGCCAACATTTTCCTTCTGTGCAAAATAATGAACTCATTTGCATCCCTTGCATTGCAACATGGTTTTGTCCAGAAAACTTGAGTAAGAAAAGTTATTCAATTTTCTGCTTAACTTTCCTTAATGAATAAGGCCCAATACCCTTACAATGGTAGGCTTTCACTTATATTCCCAGAGTACCATACCAGCTACTGACTTGGCAAGCTGGGGAATGTAATTCCACTTCAGCTGGCGAATATATACTAAATACAGAAATACTGTAGATGCATGGTGGAAGAACCTCACAGAGATTTGGTTCATTATTTTGGTAACCCCCAGGCCTAACACTACATCAGTGGTGCCAGGATAGGTAGACTAGAACTAGTATGTTGGTTGTTCCATTATATCGATACCCCTGGAATAAAAGTCAACAGGAAAAAAAGGCCGATAGGTACCTCATTCCTGCCCCCAGTGCTGTATGAGAAGTTAAATTAAGGCTTCCAGAACTAGTAACACTATTAAAGTGCTGTGTGGCCCAATGGAATGTGTGACAGGAAGTTAATTCCTTTCCTTATCCAAACAAAATGTGCTGCATCTGTATTTACTTTAACACTGCACTGTCTAGTTTCACACACTAGAACATGTCACTGGAAAAGGCAGCCATCAGGTAGGTTCAGGAGGGAGCAGCAAAGGGAGCTTACGAGATTATTAGTTGGATGGAATCATAAACATGTTTTATACCAGCAGGTCCTACACTCTACTTCTTACTTGTTGCTAGGAGGAAGAGGCACAAGTATCTGTCATTAACATCTAGCAGGCAGGGTTTTGTTGCGTATACAACTTGTATGAAGTCCACCCATAAAATCTAATTTGGAACAAAACATGGAATATGACCATTTCCTATTGCTCTATTTGTAAATCATGAGCTACTACTGTTTGAGATCATTGCCCTGTTATATTTTATTATCCCTATTGTGAGAATACCACCCTGAGCTGTGATGGCAGTTATTCTCTGTGAGATTCAACTCATTTGACTAGACCAGAATATATCCAAAATTAGGCTTTATTACGAGAGCACAACACCACAAGACGTTCACAAGTTACAGGGTAAATGGTAGCCAGGGTTCATGATCAGTGGCTCAGTATGTCATCAGCTTCCGCATCTGAGTTGCGTTGGAACAACAACGCTTTGGTGGCTACATTTTGGCAGGGATTATCCAATAAAATCAAGGATGCTCTGGCATCCCAGGTACTACCAACTAAATTGGATGCCATTATCTCTCTATGTAATCGTGTGGACCTTTATTTTCGCGAAAGGGCTGCTGAAAGGGATAATTCCTGACATTCCATGCCTAGGTCAACATGTTTTTTTCCCCAAATTCTGAGGACGAACCAATGCAACTGGGACCGTCTTGCTTGACTCCAGAGGAGCGCGACCAAAGATTTAAGAACAAGCTGTGTATCTACTTCGCCGACCCTGGCCACATGCTCAATAATTGTCCTAAGAAGTCGGGAAACGCCAAGCCCTAATCTGTTCCGGAGAAGTCAGATTGGGTAACGTTAAACCCTCTCCTCCGTCTAACCTAGCTAAGATTTGTTCTTTCCCTATTACTTTGTATGGTATATTAGGTCCTATCCATTCCCACACCTTATTGGATTCTGGAGTGTCTGGGAATTTTATTTCACTCTCCCTCGTGTCTCAAGGTTCTTTGCTTACGCATCCTTTGGAATCTCCTGTCTCCATCACTGCTATTGATGGTTCCTGCATCTCTAATTGACTAATCAAGTGCAGCACTAAGCCTATCATTCTTCAGGTAGGTGCATTACACAGAGGGATAATCTTCTTTCATGTCTTGCCGTCCTCTACCAACCCTGTTATCCTGGGGTTGCCATGGCTCCAACGGCATTCGCCTCAAATGAACTGGACCACCTCTTAAGTTTTATCCTGGAGTCCATCTTGTTTTCGAGATTATCTTTATCTAGTTCGACCCCTTGCCTCTACTAGCATCTCTTCTGAGACCAAGTGTAAACTCCTCCTGGAACACTACTCTTCATTTTCAGATGTCAGATGATAAAACGAGATCTGAACATCTCCCCCCTCATTGGCCCTGGGACTGTCCCATTGATCTCCAACCCGGTCAGATTCCTCCTCGAGGACATGTATATCCTCTATCCCTACCAGAGACTCTAGCTATGTCTGATTATGTCCAAGTAAATCTTCAACGTGGGTTTATTAGACCCTCCTCTTCCCCTGCCGGAGCAGGATTCTTTTCGTTAAGAAGAAGGACGGTTCGCTACGACCGTGTATTGATTACCGGGGTCTCAATGCAATAACGATTAAGAACCGATATTCCATTCCAGTCATTACGGAACTTTTTGACCAGATCAAGGGAGCTAAAATATTTTCTAAATTAGATCTCAGAGGAGCCTAAAGTCTCATCAGAATCAGATCTGGCGACGAATGGAAGACGGCTTTCAAAACCCGTGATGGCCACTATGAATACCTAGTGATGCCCTTTGGTCTGTGTAACCTCCGTCGGTCTTTCAGAGTTTCATTCATGAGATTTTCAGGGACCCCCTCTATGAGTATGTTGTAGTTTATCTGGATGATATCTTGATTTTTTCCCAGAATATTCAGTCTCATTGTGCCCATGTGACAGAAGTCCTTTCACGACTCCGCAAGAACCAACTTTTTGTAAACTTGAAAAATGTCTCTTTGAACAACATCAGATGTCATTTCTAGGCTACATAGTCTCTGGTACAGGCATAGAGATGGACCCAGAAAAGGTGTCAGCAATAATTGAGTGGCCTCTTCCTCTCGGTTTGAAACCTGTGCAGCGTTTCCTGGGATTCTTAAAATTACTAACGGCGCTTTATTAAGGGATATTCTACCATTGTGGCACCCATTGTGTCACTAACACAAAAGTTCGCCAACCCTAAATCCTGGCCCCCGGAGGCCCTGAAAGCCTTCAAATTCCTTAAGAAAGCCTTTTCCTCTGCACCCATTCTCCAGCAACCCAACACCACTCAGCTGTGTTTTCTTGAAATTGATGCCTCTAATATGGGAGTTGGGGCTGTCCTTTCTCAGAAATCTCAGCTCAATCTATTTCATCCCTGTGCATTCTTCTCCAGAAAGTTCTTACCGGCAGAGAAAAATTATGCTATCGGAGACAAGGAGTTACTTGCCATTAAAACAGCTCTGGAAGAGTGGCGCTATCTGTTGGAGGGGGCTAGGTATCCAGTCACTATTTTTACAGATCATAAAAATCTTCTTTATTTGCAGTCTGCTCAGTGTCTAAACCCCAGACAAGCTAGATGGTCTCTTTTCTTTTCTCGTTTTGATATTCGCATCACGTTTAAACCTGGAGAGAAAAACAAATGTGCCGACGCCTTATCCCGGGCTTTCTGCATTGACGCTAATACTGAAGAGACACCATCTCAACCTATTTTGGATCCCAAATGTCTACTTTCTTCTACTATGATGAATGCCTGCTTACCCCCGCCCGGGAAGACTTTTCTTCCACCTACTCTCGGAAGAAACCCCTAATGTGGTTCCACTCGTTTTGCTGGCCATACCGGTGTTCGTAAAACCACCAAATTAATTGAAATTATTGGTGGCCTAAGTGCCATCTCAATGTCAAGGAATTTGTCTCTTCCTGCAGTACTTGTAGCCAACATAAGTCCTCCCATCAGTGTCCAGCTGTCCAGCTAATTCCTCTACCCATTCCGGATAAACCATGGACACACATTAGCATGGACATTATTACCGACCTACCACCCAGTAAGAAACATAACACCATCTGGGTTGTGGTAGATCGGTTTTCGAAGATGGCCCATTTCATTCCACTCATTGGCCTTCCTTCCTCTCTGGTCCTTGCTGTATTGTTCATCAAGGAGATCTTTCGGTTGCATGCCTGTCCTACTGAAATTGTGTCGGATCGAGGTGTTCAGTTCGTGTCCAAATTTTGGCAAGCTCTTTGTAAACTCCTTGGGATTCAGTTGAATTTTTCATCCTCCTATCACCCTCAGTCCAACGGACAGACTGACCATGTCAATTAAGCTTTGGAAACCTTCCTCAGAATGTTCTCCTCTGCTTATCAGGATGATTGGGTAGACCGTCTACCATAGGCTGAATTTGTACACAACAATGCTTTCCACGAATCCACCTCTGCATCTCCCTTCTCTATTGTCTATGGCGTCCATCCATCTTTTCCTAAATTCACTTGAGGTCCCCGCTGTTAACCTCTTTCAGCGCAGATTCATTTCCATCTGGAACCAAGTAAAGAACTGTTTTGAGATCTTCCAAACATTATAAACTCACGGCTGATAAGAAATGCCGAGCTACACCTGCTTTCAAAGTTGGTGATAAAGTATGGCTCTCCAAAAAAAACATTCGGCTCAAAACTCCTTCTATAAAACTAGCTCCATGGTTCATAGGTCCTTATACCATTTCCTGAGTCATCAATCCGGTATGTGTTAAATTGTCTCTACCAGCCTCAATTCGGATTTCCAATTCCTTTCCTATTTCGCCGTTGAAACCACTGATCATCAACCGGTTCTCCTCCACTCGTATTTCTTCTATGGTACCCAAGGTTCATCTGGACAACGAGTTGGGTTAAGCAAATTTTGGACTCAAAATTTTGTAAAGGAGGATTGAAGTATCTGGTGGACTGGAAGGGAGTGCTGAAGCTGGTAGCACACAACAGTCTGACCTCCGTTGCAACACTCACTACAGTGTTCTAAACTGCCTCTGGAAGCAACACAGCACAATAACTGTTCGTCGGGAACTTCATCATCATCACCATTTATTTATATAGCGCCATGGCTGAGCAGCTACACACAAGCCGCAGATTACCAGGAGTAAACTTTTATACCCGAATGCGTACTGCCGACTGTAAAGTATGGTGGAGGAGGAATAATGGTCTGGCTTTCTTTCATGGTTTGGCTTTGTCCCACAGAAAGGAAATCTTAATTCTACAGCATACCATGACACTCTAGTTAATTGGGCCATCCTGCCACGCCAAGGCGATAGATAGCAGTGTATGTAAAGAAAACATTAGTCTCTTCTATTGCGATCTGAGAACTGTTGGAAAGTGCGATTTTTGTGGCTGCTGCTTTAATGAAAATGTTGCAAAGCAGTCTCCTAAAGTGCACTCGTTACCTACACAGTGGAGGTAACCAGTTTGTAGACCGAACTAAAATATAGCTCATCAATTCAATAGGAATCAGGGACATCTCTGAAGCACAAACTTAAAAAGTAAAACCAACCAACTGCCAAACCTTTATTTATTTATTACAACTTAATGTAGAGTAAGTATTGTGCTGTATTGTCACTGTATTGTATTGTTTTGTATTGTATTGTCACTGTATTGTAAGTATTGTACTGCTACTGTATTGTTACTGTATTGTATTGTATTGTATTATATTGTTACTGTATTGTAAGTATTGTATTGCTACTGTATTGTATTGTATTGTATTGTATTGTTACTATATTGTAAGTATAGTATTGTATTGTTACTGTATTGTAAGTATTTTATTTTATTGATACTGTATTGTATTGTATTATATTGTAAGTATTGTGTTATATTGTATTGTTGCTGTATTGTATTTTATTGTTACTGTATTGTGTTGCATTGTATTGTTACTGTATTGTATGTATTGTATTGTTGCTATATTGTAAATATTTTATTGTATTGTTACTATATTGTATTGTATTGTTACTGTATAGTAGGTATTGTGTTGTATTGTTACTGTATTGTTACTGTTTTTATTGTTACAGTATTGTATTGTTTTGTATTGTTACTGTATTGTATTGCCCTTTATTCTATTGTATTGTCACTGTATTGGAAGTGTTGTATTGTATTGTATTGTTACTGTATGGTAAGTATTGTTACAGTATTGTATTGCTACTGTATTGTAAGTATTTTTGTTGTATTGCTACTGTATTGTTACTTTATTGTATTATATAGTATTGTTACTGTATTGTTTCTGTATTGTAAGTATTGTATTGTATTGTTACTCTATTGTAAGTATTTTATTGTATTGTTACTGTATTGTTACTATATTGTATTGTATTGTTGCTGTATTGTAACTATTTTATTGTATTGTTACTGGATTGTTACTATATTGTATTGTATTGTTGCTGTATTGTAACTATTTTATTGTATTGTTACTGTATTGTTACTATATTGTATTGTATTGTTGCTGTATTGTAACTATTTTATTGTATTGTTACTGGATTGTTACTATATTGTAATATATTGTATTGTTACTGTATTTTAAGTATTGTATAGTATTTTTACTGTATTGTAGGTATTGTATTGTATTGTTACTGTAGTGATGCTGTACAGTATTTTATTGTTACTGTTTTGTATTGTATTGCTACTGTATTGTAAGTATTGTATTGTTACTGTTTTGTAAGTATTGTATTGTTACTGTATTGTATTTCATTGTGTTATGCTGTTACTGTATTGTAAGTATTGTATTGTATTATAATGTTACAGTATTGTATTTTCATTTTACTGTATTGTAAGTGTTGTATTGTATTGTATTTTATTGTATTTTAAGTATTGTATTGTATAGTTACTGTATTGTTATCTGGGGTAATTCCCTCCCCCCTGCTCTGATTACCTCTCTGTGTGATGAGTACATGTACTGTAAGCAGTTATTATATTCTGAGCACAGTCCCTATTTAATGACTGTCTTTCACAATGTGCCGTGATCTGCACTAGGGGGTAAATGTATCATACTCCGGTTTGTACAAGTCGCCGGAAATCGGCGAGTTGACAGCTAAAGGCAAGTTTCCCTTTACAAGGCAGCGCCGCTTTAAATTTTAGCTGTCAACTCGCCGATTTCCGGCGACTTGTACAAACCGGAGTATGATACATTTACCCCTAGGAGTCCAAGCTAAAATTATGAAGGATTTAGGGTTTCACGTTATCATCATCATCATCATCAACATTTATTTATATAGCGCCACTAATTCCGCAGCGCTGTACAGAGAACTCATTCACATCAGTCCCTGCCCCATTGGGGCTTACAGTCTAAATTCCCTAATATAGACACTCACACACAGACACAGACAGATAGAGAGGGAGAGACTAGGGTCAATTTTTGATAGCAGCCAATTAACCTACCAGTATGTTTTTGGAGTGTGGGAGGAAACCGGAGCACCCGGAGAAAACCCACGCAAACACAGGGAGAACATACAAACTCCTCACAGATAAAGCCATGGTCGGGAATCGAACTCATGACCCCTGCGCTGTGAGGCAGAAGTGCTAACCACTAGGCCACTGTGCTAACGTTATAGTTATGTTATAGTTGTGCTACATTAAATGATATCCTATGTGCCAAGCAAAAAAAATTGTGATGTGCCAGGTGTTCACTTAACGCTTGCTACTTCAGTACTTTGCAGTTGGGCTTATATTCAGGATATACTATTGATGTTAATTTATCAAAACTGACTTATACTTGAAGCGTTGAAACATTGGTATCTTGTGACTGATTCGTGAGTAGTTTAGCATTGAATAGCTCAAGTTATTTCTGTGTCAAGTCGTGTTGTTCAATGCAATAAACTCCGCTTCATTTGTACATGACTTTTCTGGAGTGAAATATTATCCATAATCGCCAATGGAACAGTGGTCATATTATTGTTAAACAATATTAAAAGCCGAAATATATGGCTTAAACATCTCTGGGACATGCAATAGAACAAGAAGTCCAAGAGAAATCGTTTATTCCTCTTAAAGTCTCTGTAATACTGCCAGTCACAAGTGTTGTCCCTACAACATTTATAAAACGTAATTATTTTCCTATCATAGAAGATCAAAGCTCTATTGCGTAAATGGACAGGGTGTAGTCACTCACTGACAGAAGTGAGGAAAACTTCACAGAGATGAAAATAACTTGAAGCAAAATATCAAGATTAATATGACCTGGAAGGGTCTTGTTCTGATGAATAAAACAACTTGTTCATTGAAGTCTATTATTAATATTGTCATAGATTTGCAGTGCTCCACAGAAAACAGGGACATAAAAGGCAGACAAAATAAATGCAGACATGAAAACAAAGGGTATGAAGGACCCTGCTCATTAGAGAGCTTACATTCTAAGTGGTAGAGGGCACAGCTGAGACAAGAGGGGCGAGTGTGGCTCAGAGTGGAGATTGGGGCAGCTGTGAGGGTGCATTAGTGTGAATTGTATTATTGGGGATAGTTTAAGCTCTAAAAAAATGGGTTTTCAAAGAGCGTCTAAAGATTTGAAGGTTAGAGGAAAACCTGATTGAGCGTGGTAGGGAATTCCATAAGTGGGGAGCAGCACGGGGGAAGTCTTGTAGGCTCGAGTGAGAGGTGGTTACCAGAGATGAGACAAGGCGCAGGTCAGAGGGCGGGAGGGACAGTATTTTGGTAAGAGATTTGAGATGTATGCAGTGGTAGTGATAGTTGAGGACTTTGTAGGTAAGAGTGAGTCATTTGAATTGGATTCTGGAGGACACAGGGAGTCAGTGTAGGGATTTGCAAAGTGATGCAGCAGATGTGGAGCGGTGAGAGAGGAAGATCAGTCTTGCAGCAGCATTTAGGATGGATTGAAGTGCGGATAGATGGGTGTCAGGAATGCCAGATAGCCGGAGGTCGCAGTAGTCTAAAAATAAGTCTATATAGTAGATAGAATCTCTGCCTTGTTTTATTAATTTTTGCTCCCAAATATTTCAATAATTTCATTGTCTACAATGGCCCTGTCAGACCATCATATACACACATAGGCACGTAACCATATTCCAGTTAGTGCAGACAGTTTGCTTGCACATTTGTGGTATTGATTCATCTTGAAACCCAATTTGTGTTTAAAATTATCATATGTTAATCGCACGCTCGTACGCCCACATTCAAGTAAAAGTGGATCTCAAGAAGCGTTTAATTTGAATATGGGTGTAAGTATGTTCTGGCTATACTTACCTTACTGTATGCAGACAGACAGAACACAGTGCAGGATATCAGAACTCAGGCAAAAATAGAACATATGTAATAAATTAACAACTCAATGATATAAACATTAAGACAAAATACATGTTAAAATAAATGTATTTTTTTTTTTACATGAAATGCAGAAATCAGGATGTTCTTAATGTGTATGGTACATAAAATGCATTTTTCAGTTTCTATTACTTGCACACACATGTTCTCGCACACATACATGTAGTCATCACTATCACCCGCCGCTTACATGTGCCCTGGTGCTGGTGCAAGTGATACAGCTAAAAATCACGAACTAACCCACTCCGCCCTTCAAGCCTTAGTCATTTGTGTTTGGACTTGAATCGGGTGTAATTGCGCTCACTGGCATAAGGTCAGTTCCTGAGCATGCAGACAGCAATTTCACACAAGATACGGCGCACAACGGGACTTATGTCCAAAGCTGAATCAGGCCCTAAGACTGTAGTATGAATAAAATAACACGCCAGATTCCGTCCTATGATTAGGACCACACCTTTCATTTACTTTATATACTGAGTGACAATTTCAAAACACACAAGTATTGCAAAATAGAAAACTAGATTAGAAAATATAGCGTTTTTTCGGGTGTGTGCAGCTACTGTTGACCCTCATACACAAACACGCTCTTTTAATATGGATGTCACTGAATGACCTTTTCAAAATTGGCAAGTATTGAAAAATAGACAAGGTTAGAATATATAGCGTCATTTTGGGGTATGCAGCTGCCTGCTGACCCTCACAAACACCCTTTTATAAATATAGATTTCACTGAGTGACCCTTCCAAAATGGAGAAGTATTGAAAAATAGAAAAGATTTGAACATATAGAGTTTTTTTTGGGAGGGGGTGCAGCTGCTGATAAATCTCACCCACAAACACCCTTTTTTAATATGAATGTCACTGAGTGAGCCTTTCAAAATTGTCAATTATTGAAAAACAGAAAAGATTAGAATATAATAATATATAGGATTTCTTTGGGGTGTCCAGCTAGGTGCTGACTCTCACAAACACCTTTTTTTAATATAGATTTCATTCAATGACCCTTCCAAAATATACATGTATTGAAAAATAGAAAATATTAGAATATAATAATATATAGACTTTTTTTGGAATGTGCAACTGCTGCTGAATCTCTCATGCAAACGCACAGTTTTTTTTAAAAATTATTACACTTGTCAATGCCCCACACAAGATTATTTTCACTATAAAAACTCTCAAATTTAAAAGAAAGAAACCTGTTTGCTTTTTGGATTCTGCTGCCAAAAGTCTGACAGAAAAAACACTGTTCTTCTCCAGGAAATAAATATACTAGTTAGTTCAGAATTATATCTATCTAACTCAGTCTGTATATACTATTTAGTACTATTATCTATAATATAAATGTCTAGTGGCGTGTGTTAGTCTGTCTGTGTGTGGAAAAAATAAAACCAAGCTGCAGCGCCACCTGCTGGGCGGAGTTATACACTGACATACTAAATTCTTAGTGTGTGTGGAAATAAAAATTCAGAAAGGGCTGAAATTTGGTATACTAAGATGTTTTTAATTTGTTAATTTAATTTGTTAATTGTTAAAAGTGTTTATAAAGATTTAAAAAAATATATATATATTTCTTGAAGGAGAAGTGACAGTTGGGAGTGGTTGGTGGTTGCCGGGGGTGACAGTGGGGAGTGGTTGGTGGTTGAGGCCCGGGCTATGGCCCAAATGCATGACAAGAACCTTTTTAACACCTTAAGTAGCTTGATTTGACTAGAATGCATGAGTATCATGCACGGGTTAACTTGTATATATATATATATATATATATATATATATATATGCATTGCCAACAACGTGCAGCCACTAGTCTGTGTAAAGTGTATTTAAGATTGAAATTAAAAGCAATTGATCAGCAAACTATTGTAGCTGACTAATCTCTACAGAAATGGCTTTACAATAATCACCGGATTCTATTGATTATGTCTCTGGTTCATACTTAGTGCTATTTTAGTGCTATTTTATGAGCAGAGCACAGCAGCTCCTCCCTACATGCTGTCTGTTCTAAAATGACACTTGAGAGTTTTGCAAAAACAGAAAAAAATATTACGCAAATGACGTTTCGCCTCATTTTCAGATCCGAATTTGGCGGGAGAAACCAAGTCACGACTCAGGTCTCCAACTTCGGATTTCAAGTAATCCGAACGTTTCCAAATCCCCTCAATCTAACATTATATACACCGGCAGGGAGGTTTATACACATTCGAACATAAGTAGTAAAACGATAGTCCTCTTGTGTGCATTACAGTAATGTCACACAAGCAATGTCATTTACAATGTGACAGTGCAATAGTCAATGTGCTCCAACCAGAACACCAGTTTCTGTCTTTGCAAGTTGTGTGAGAATCTTTGGCTGGAAAAATAGCGGTTTTGAAAATGCAAAGAGGCTGTAGGATAGGTCAGGTAAAACCAGACGTGCCTGGCCGCAATTGTGCACTTGGCATAGCCCATAAACTCCAAGCCATAATGGTAAATGTGCCCCTAGGATATTTAAAACCCCTAAAGGGAAGATGTCCAGCAAAGTTGGGGCATTCTTCTTTCTTTTTGAGTGGTCAAAATAACTTTTTAGATGTACTGAGCTTGTAGAGCAGGGGTGTCCAACCTTTTAGCTTCCCTGGGCCACATTGGAAGACGACGAGTTGGTTTGGGCCGCACATAAGATACACTAACAATAACGATAGCTGATCATCCAGAAAACATAGTTAACATATATATATATATATGAGAAAAGAAGTGATAGAGATAGATATATATATATATATATATATCTATCACTTTTTTTTCAAATCCCCCTATACTTACCTTTCAATCGCCCTGTTCAAAAAAATCCTCTCTAGTTATTATACTATAATCACTTTTTGTATTGTTTCGATGCAATATCAATAAAGTGCATTTAAGCCAGGCATTGTATATCAGGGCTTTCAGGAATGCTGAATACGGAGTACCTGAGTATTTGTGTGTTCTCAGTTCCGTGAGGCTGGTCAGGAGGGGCTGTGTAACCAGGCTATCATGCTGATAACTGACGGCGCGGTGGAAGAGTACGAGCCGGTGTTTGAGAAGTACAACTGGCCGGATAAGAAGGTAGGAGCCAAATTTCATGATGTAAGACGTCTTATCATAAGGCGCTGATTATTGCAAAAGACTGTTATATATTTATCCCTGCATTGGAATTAAAATCCAGGTTCAAAACTCAACATATTGAGGCTTGCATAAGTTGAGGCTTAACAGATACCCATAGCCGTGCCCAATATACAAATCTATCTGCAGTGTAATGTGGGATCTTTTTACTGCATGATACAGTGAATCCCGGAGACCTGAAACTGATCTGTTACCCCAAGCGGCTGGAGTAACCGCTCAGGAATATGACGTTTAATAATTTTCCTTTGCTTTAGGTCCGAATATTCACGTATCTTATTGGGAGAGAGGTGACGTTTGCGGATAATGTGAAATGGATTGCATGCAGCAATAAAGGTATCAGACATACTTAGGTAGTTCCCGGGTTTGCACCTGATAATGAGGACAATTAAAATGCAAAATATTTACTATGGTGCATCATTAAGAACTATTAACTTCCTCTAAACCTAGAACCATGAAGGTATCAGTGAAAAATGATCTGTTTCCACTATTGTTTAAACTGAAACACTTAGCCAGACACATCTTGGACCAGAATATGGTGGTAGCGCCTCACCTAGGGGTGACGCGTCGGAGAGCTCACCGCTGTGTTGTAACACGCGATCTGGTGTGTCCGCAGGATATTACACGCAGATCTCCACGCTGGCGGATGTCCAGGAAAACGTCATGGAGTATCTCCACGTGCTGAGCCGGCCGATGGTCATCAACCATGACCACGATATAATCTGGACGGAGGCGTACATGGATAGCGCGGTGAGTGAGGAGCAGAATGGGGGGACCCTGTTGTCACACTTAGTGACCCTTTTTAGAAATGTCTTGACCGGAGTATAAAGTGGGCCTCTAACATTGGCTTCTGCTATATTCCCACTGAATATAAAATTATTAAAAGTGTTGCAAAATATTGTCAAATGATAAAATAAAGTTATAAATGCAATAATGTAATCAGTGCAACATCGTTGTTACATTGAGTTCTCCTCACATTAGACGGAGCTTTGAATGTGGTGTTTTTGCGGCACACGCCTGTAGCTATACACTTGCACGTTTTTCATATGTGTCGTTCCACTTTTCACTGTTTATAACATCATTCCCACCTGGTGTTGACCCTGTTTGTTGCACAATGTCTGAAGTCTCCCATTGACATCGGTGAATCGGTCATTTTGCAACTCTCACCCATGGGAGTGTCGCATTCCTCCTCGGGAGCGGTAGAGTATAAGGTGTACCCGCCCCTTGCACACAGAGGAGGCCGCCATTTTGTGGGCGGAGATAATTGTCATGAGTATGCAGATCAACAATTCACTATAAACCAGTGACCTCGCTGCGGCACGAGGCCCTCCGTGTGCAGGTGACCGGATCACCTCGATCCTCTAATAACCTTTTCCAGGTGACCAGAGCTCCTGTTTCTCTCTGCAGATGTATATTTTACATGTGTCTCATTCTCATTGTAACTCATCCCGTTTTTTCCCCCCCGGGTTCCACCACCCCCCACCTGCCCCATCCATTCATCCATCCATCTCTCACCACGTGCCACAGCTGCCGCAGTCTGAGGAGGTAACCTGTGCTTTGAATGTTGTGGGCCCCTCGTGTCACAGTGGTACTAGTGTGGTTAGTGTTCGTGAAGTGTCACCTTTTCGTACAATGATTGTGTTCTTGTGTTGTGGTGTTGTACGATGGACGTGTCTGCACGCACCGTAATCCGTTCCTGTGCTTCAAGTGTTTTACTTTGAAATGTCTCTTTGGCTGGAGGGGGAAAAATAAATAAATCTATTTTTGTCATTTTAAACTGTGTAGGAGACCAGAAGCCATAAAGATAAAGTAATGTACAGTAACGATAGCAAAAGTTGTATGAGGGCGCGAGAAAGACAAAATCATAGTTATGTGAAGGGGGAGAAATTCTTTTAGCACCAGTTTGTGACTTTAGCCCATGTTCACCTGTTTACATGTAGGGAAGCTCATCCCCCTGAAATTGAGGCGGATGTGATGGGATCTGTAGATATAATTAGGGAGAGAACAGATTGACCGGTCCTCAGTGTTTTTGGGGTGTCCTCCCTAATTGTGCATTAATATTTCTGGCTGTCAAAAGTCATATCTGTCAGCAGTATCTACTAAATAATTTTTAGCACTCCTCAGTGTTTTTGGGGTGTCCTCCCTAATTGTGCATTAATATTTCTGGCTGTCAAAAGTCATATCTGTCAGCAGTATCTACTAAATAATTTTTAGCACTCCCCAGTGGTTTGCGCTCAGAATGGATTCAAAGCAGTCCACATATGATCTGAATGAGCAACCAGGTTCTGTCACCAGTCCTGATGTTAGTGTTCCCAGTACGTCATCTGGCCAAGGCGATGTCAAACAACAGAGTGTTTTCAAATTAGTGCAAAAAACAAAAACCCCCAAAAAATTTACTGTATTGAAGCGAAAAAGAAGTGTAACTGAGCAAAAGTTAAGTGACGATAAAAAAAAAATTGCAAGCATGCCATTCTACACACGCAGTGGCAAAGAGAGAATGAGGCCTTCACCTTTGGCTATTAGTGGCAGATCCCAAAAAGTTACCCAGCCTACAATTGGTGCACAACTACTGTTACGCGTCAAAGCCGAGCTGCAAGATAACAGTGAGGCATTACAGGAGAATATTTGCTCTGATTCACAAATGACAACAATCCCTGTGGAGAGTCCATCCAACAGTGGGATGTCTAATCGTGAGCATTCTGCTGATGTGTGCCTTAATAGCCCGAGTGTAGCCGGTGATACCCAAATTGAGGATGCCACTTTGGAATTAGAAGAGGATGAGGGGGAGATTTGTGTAGGCGACGAGGGCGCTAATGATGATGTTGATGATTATGATGCAGACAGATACCAAATTGCCTTTCTCAATTTCTATTTATATTCTAGATTATATAACGGCTGAATAGTTTTCTATTTTACTCCTAGTGGAGAGAGGATCTGATGCAGACAGATACCAAACTGCTTTTGTCCATTTCAATTTATATTGTACAGTATATAACGGCTGAATTTATTAGTATTTTATACAAGTGGAGGGGGCCTAGAGAGACAGAAACCAAACTGGCTTTCTCCATGTCAATTAATATTGTACAGTCTATAACGGCTGGATTTTTTGGTATTTTATACAAGTGGAGGGGGGCCTAGAGAGACAGAAACCAAACTGGCTTTCTCCATGTCAATTAATATTGTACAGTCTATAATGGCTGAATTTTTTGTTTTTTTAAAAAAGTGGAGGGGGCCTATAGAGACAGAAAGCAAACTGTCTTTTTCCATTTCTTTACATATTTAACTATAAGTGTAGGGTGTAATATAGATTCAAAGACGATGGCTGCATTGCCAATATGCATAGATGGAGAGGAAGACAATCTGTTTTGTGTGTAGAATAAATGAAGGCCTACCAACGAAGAATTAAACAGTTTTTTTGGATGATTTATTACCTCAACAATTAGATTACTTATCTCTAAAACAGTTGGAGCACTAAATTGGGTTATTTTAGGCACAAAAACATGTATTTTCCAACAAAATAGCAAAACAAAACCAAACAAAACCAAAACCAAAACCAAAACACGCAATGGCGGTTTTGCAAAACCAAAACCAAAACACGACGGTAATCCAGATCCAAAACCGAATCCAAAACCAAAACACGGGGGTCAGTGACCATCTCTATTCTTAATGAACATGCTCATCCCATTATTTAAATTTCTTGGGGATATTGGTACAGGGACATGTGTCATTTCTGTGTCTACGAAATGCAAATCTTTTAACATGACAAAACGTCGCTGCCTGAACGCATGTACACATAAATCGTCAGAGCGATTAGACCTTCAGTTGTTAGTAAAATCGTTGTAGTTAACACGTTGGTCGGAAAATTCTTCAGTTTGTACCTAGCCTACTTTGCACCTTGGGAAAACAATGTTACATTGGAGGGGGGGTGTAAATTTAAAATGTGATGGCAGATTTATAGTTGGAATAGGGTATGTCCTAGATCAACTTTAAATTTCACTGTGCAAATAAACTATCAAGTATATTTGTGCTACATGAAAAAACAGCCAGTATTTAACTTATGTGCAAAATAATAAACTAATTTGTACCCCTTGCATTGTAACATGGTTTGTCCAGGAGAAAACTTATTTTTTTGCCTTACTTTACTTAAAGAATCAGGCCCAATGTGGCCATTCGAAACAAAAACACGATTCACTAAGGAATCGCCCTACTCACCTTCCACTGGATTCTGGCTTGGCGGGATGCACATACACAGAGCATCTGCAGTTTGAACGGAGTTCGTTGAACACAGCACCTACGGGATGATTGGGCACACAGTCGGATAGCTGTAGACCGCGACTCCTCATGAGGGCCCTCCCACCAGTAAGAACATTTTGGATATTATCATTTCCTTCTGTATGCCAGCCGGACACCTCACAAGGTCAGTGGACAGACGTTGTTGGTGACTTTTTGATCTTTGAGAGGCCAGCATACCATCGTTCCTCTCTTGACACATATGGATCGTATTGGCGTGCATTAGCGGCACATGAGTGGGATATCTTCTCCCTTAAAGGTTACATCACACGTTGGAATTCTTAGTATCGTGGAGGATTTTGTTACTCCAGTGCTTTCGCTTTTTGCATGCATGTTTTAGTTTTGGTATTTTTTATTTATATTTTTTAAACATCTTTTGGGGATACATTGGATTTTTATACTTTTAGATCCACTAGGTTCCTTTGCCATATGGTTTTATATTTTTCTTTTTGCCCGGGCATTGTTTATGTTATTTTTTGTTTCTTTGCTGCTTAGTCATATGTATTTATGCATGGCCATTATGTGTTGGTACACTATGAGATTTATCTAATCCATTTTTAATATATTAAATATTGGTACATATCAATTTGGCTTGAATCTATTTGCCTTTCCTTATTGGAGGATGAGTATATTATAGGAGCATCACTGATCCTTACCAGCACCTGGAATTTTTTGTTTGTTCCAATGTGGCCATGCAGAACATTTTACTATACAATCCACCTAGCTGCCCCTGACGTTGGCAGGTCCAGGTGGGAATGCACATGGTGGAAAGAGAAACTAATTGATATTTAACAGGCACATTTGCGTAAAAATACTAGGGATGAGCGCACTCGGATTTATGAAATCCGAGCCCACCCGAACGTTGCCGATCCGAGTCGGATCCGAGACAGATCCGGGTATTGGCGCCAAATTCAAATCTGAAACTGAGGCTCTGACTCATAATCCCGTTGTCGGATCTCGCGATACTCGGATCCTATAAATTCCCCGCTAGTCGCCGCCATCTTCACTCGGGCATTGATCAGGGTAGAGGGAGGGTGTGTTAGGTGGTGCTCTGTCCTGTTAGATATCGTGCTGTGCTGTGCTGTGCTGTGCTGTGTTCTGCAGTATCAGTCCAGTGGTGCTGTGTGCTGTGCTCTGTCCTTCTGAGGTCAGTGGTGCTGCTGGGTCCAGTGCTGTGTCCTGTTCAGTCCAGTGGTGCTGTGTCCTGTGCTCTGTGCTTCTAAGGGCATAGTTATTTCCCCAATATTCCCCTGTGTTTAAAAAAATAAAAAAAAGTTATTTAAAAAAATACCAAAAACTAATTTAATTTTTTTTAATTACCACAAAATTTTCACAACCAATCCTGCAGTATAAGCCCATTGGTACTGCAATATTACCAAGTTCACACATTCAGCAGTAAAAGTCCAGTGGTACTGCAATATTACAAAGTTCACACATTATAGTAACATCACCCCCTTCCCCTCCTCTTACACTTACCTTGTTACAGCTGCGCTGTAAAGGAGCCTCTCTTACTGGTAGGCACACATTGGACTGCACCTGTCACATAGTGCTGTTCCCTGTGACACCTGTCAGTGATGGGGCTAGGAGGAAGAAGGAGGCAGGCAGGCCCACATATGGGGAGGGATGGATCTAGAAAGAAGGAAGGTGGCTTGTCTCAGGGAAGGGAGGAGCCACCAAGTACTATGCTAACCCACCACTTGCACCCCTTTACAGTTCCTGATCCGAGGGGCCCCCCAATAGAGGAGGGCATGGGGAACGTGCCCCCAGTGCCCCCCTTTAATCTGGCTCTGCACTGCACTGATGTCCACTACTGCCCAGGGGCAGAAACAATATTTATAGAAGGTGGAGTTTTCCAAATGTTAGACTTCGGAACAAGTAAAAAAAACTTTAAAAAAACAATAATCCAGCAACAGAGATTTTTTTGTGTGGATTTGTGTCAGTCATTGTCTATGTATTATGCTCTTGTTTGACGGCACTGTAAAATGCCTGTATACCTGTACAATATATAACATGTGAGTTTTAAATCAGGTGGAAAAAATTATGAAAGCATGAAAATCACCGCTTCGCATTATTACTAATATAAAAAAGAAGCATTGTTTTATAGCACAAGAGCATCAAGCTCATTTCCACCTTCATGTCTGTGACCCATGCAGATAATGTATATCTTTATTAATTCTATACATGCTATTGTAGCTTTTTTTAACTATTCAATTTTTTTCACAATATATAGGGACTGTAATTAATTTAAAAAACCCACACAATACAATGTACATACCTCATCAGTGGTCAATGGGTCCCCAGGTAGGGGAGACGTGGAGGACTGTTTGGGACAACCTAGCTGTTCAGAAGTGCTTGAAATGTCCATCATGATGCAACCAAGTGAAAAAGAAAGTGTAACAGCGTCCCAATACAGACATGTATGGAGGTATACATATAACTGTAAACATGTTTACCAGCCCCATATCATCAATTCCTATACACCCTTCCTCCCCCGTGACATCAATAACCCCCCAAAACACAGTACAGTACACCCAGGATGCTCCCTCTGTCAGGCACACACAGACTCATATATTTCTGATACACATTGACTTACACTAACTGCCATATACATAAGCTTACACACAAACACAATCAAACTTCCACATACTTACCTCTTCCTGTGCTTATTTCCATCTTCCTCCCTGGGTCTGGCAGTGTAGTTTGAGGGCTTGTCTGTGCTCAGATTGGCTTTGTCAGCACATGAAAATGCCAGTCACATTTATTAATGGTTCCTCAGCATGGCTAAAGTGACGGGGATCCCACATCATATTATTCATCAATGTTAAATATTCATTCTGAGTGGATTATTGCATCCTCTCTGGTGTTTAGCGTAATATTTATATCTGAATAATTTCTATCCTCTTTAGAATAACTGATTGTTTATAGAACTTGTCTCCACTACTCTTCTTATTTTATTTTGTTTACACAGGTTGAAAGATAATGGTCTGATGATAACTGTACCAGTGGCACAACTACAGCCATATCAGCCTATGTGGCAACTATGGGTGTCAGCAATGATGGGGGCTGGATATACTTGTCCATCTCCATTTTATCATTTTTGTGGTGGACATTTAAAGTTTCTGCTATTTGACTAGACAATTATGACTCTCTGGCTCTGTTACTGGTGTCCGGTGCGCATTTTGGACCTCCTCCATTGGGCACTGACAGCTCCTTCATTTTCCAATGGCGGCCCCACTTTGGATCGCTTTTATCTCTTTCTTTTCTCCTTTATTGAAAGACTAATTACCACTCCCCATCATCCTGCTGGTAATCATCCGGAGAACAGCGACCCGTGTGGTGGTAGTAGTGAACCGCAAACCTCCTTACGGGCGTCCCTGGAGAAAAAATTTACCACAATTAACTCTGTGCCTCTGTGGTGAGTGGAGCTAAATTGGGCAGACTGAGAATCCCATTACTTCTGCGTGTTCCTTGACACTCAAAAATGGAATGGTCTACCAAGAAAATCTCTGACAGCAAACACAAAAAGTGTAGATTCTTGCTGCTTTCAGATTTGTTTTATAAACATGTACTAGTACCAGTGTCGGACTGGGGCATGAAGGGCCCACCGGGGGACTGCAATGCTAGGGGCTGTGAGTACCGCTGCGGCTCGCTTCTAGTGCCTGCTGGCGTCCTTGCCATGGATACTCTATTGGATTTCCCGGTTATGACCCCCTGCTTGGATTTTGACTCTGCCTGTTTTCTCATGACCCTGACCCTTTTGGCCTGTACCTCGGACACTGCAACCTGCCCGTGACCCCGACCTTTGGCGTGTTAACTGACTATCCTGCTTGCCTGTGACCCTTGACCTTGGCTATCGTTTTGACTACCCGCTGCTTTCTTCCAGTCTCCTGGCCTGCCACTGTGGTCCTGCATTACCAACCCACACTACATCTGGAGCTAAGTCCTGGGGGCATCTGAGTACCGGTGAGCGCATCTAGCTCTAAGGGAAAGGCGGCTGCTAAAGGTGAACCCTCCATCATCTAGCTCTGTGGGTTGGTGATCAGGCCAGCAGCCTAACATTATAACCGGCCTTACTGAATTTCCGGAGACAGAATACGGAATGGATGAAAGCGAAACCAACTTGTCTCCTGCTCAAGTTCTGGCTGGTCAAATTCAGACGCTGTCACAGATGGTTCAGGGATTGTCCCAGCGTTTGTCTGCTCAAGAAGAGGCTTCAAGGACCACACAAGCCACTTCAGATCCCACCTGTGAACCCAAAATGAATCTGCCGTACCGGTTCTCCGGAAATAGAGCCTTTTTCCGGAACTTTAAGAAAAGCTGCAGAACAACAGAGAGTCGGGATTGACATCTCCCTTCTTCAGGGTGACCCCCAGTCTTGGGCCTTCTCCCTGCCTCAGACGAGTCCTACCATGCAGTTGGTGGAAGCCTTCTTTAATGCATTAGGGCTGCTATACGATGACCCGGATCGAGTGGCCTACGCTCATCTATGGGCCTTAAAGCAAGGCCAGCGTTCGGCAGAAGAATACTGCACTGAATTTTGCAGATGGTCGCCTGACAGTGAATGGAATGAGCAGATTAAAGATTCACTTGTGCAGTATCCTTCCCCCACCTCGTTGGAGAGCCTTATGCAACTCGCCATTAAAATTGACAGGAGAATTAAGGAGAGGAAGACAGAGAAACAGGCATCTTCCTTTTCGTCTATTGTGGTACTAAGGGCCACTTCTCCCTCTCTTGTCCTAACAAACCGGGAAAAGAGCATGCCTAGGTAACGAGTGGAAAGTCCACCTAGGTCTGCAAATTGTTTCCCCAAAGAATGCTCTCCTGATTCCCGCACAAGTCACTCTCGGTGCCAGTTCCGTGGCCCTGTCGGCCTTCTTTGATAGTGGATCAGGTGGTAGGGTCTCTTATTGGTGAGCTTACCTTGGGCATCTGTGCTTGACGGGAGTGTCTTTGGGATCGGTGCTGCCGTTACGGATTCTTCGGGTGTTCCGGTTTCCGAATTTGTTGTTTGCCTTCTTGTTTTTGCCGTGGCGCAACCTGGGGAGAGAAAAGAAAAAGAAGAAGAAAGAGAGGGGGGGGGGGAGGTAGGGGTGGCGTGTTGAGAACACAGTAGAGGTGGTACCACCAATATATTTCTGGGGCTTTAAATGTTATTCATTGATAGTGGAGCTGCAGGCAACTTCCTCGACATCGGGTTTGCCTGCTATGCTGGGATTCCGACTGTGAAGCTCAAATCAGCCATTACTGTCTGTGGCTTAGATGGGAGTCCATTGCCTGGTGGTAAGATTATCTGGGAGACCCCACTACTGCAATTAAACATAGGAGCTCTCCATTCAGAGTCCATGACCTTCTTCCGTAGCGACTGCCCGTCGGTTTAGTTGATTCCGGGCCATCCTTGGCTTTCCCGTCATAACCCTGTTGTGGATTGGGTGAAAGGAGAAATTATCCAGTGGAGCTCTTATTGTACACAGTCTTGCTTAACTATGCCTCTGTGAATCATTCAGTCAATTCCTGAGCAGCTTCCCTCACAATATCATGAGTTCTGGGATGTGTTCTCTAAAAAGGCTGCTGACACTTTACCACATCACCGTGACTTTGACTGTGCTATCGAGCTTATTCCTGGTTCCAAGTTACCCAAAGGACGTTTGTACTCTCTTTCTGGTCCGGAGACCAAATCAGCTGTTTTCCCCAGGGCTCTGTGAGTCATCATCCAGGTCGAAAATCAGGTCTGTGTGGCACTGCAGGGGATGGCAGTAGTAGAAGGACCAATCAGAAACTGCAATCACTGTGATTGCTGCTTCTGATTGGTCCTCCCTAATTGTGCATTAATATTTCTGGCTGTCAAAAGTCATAACTGTCAGCAGAATCTACTAAAAAATTTTTAGACCACCCAATTTGTGTCTCCCCCTTTCCTTTAGGATGTAAGCTCTCAGGAGTAGGGCCCTCTTTCCTTGTGTGCTCCTTCTACTATTCCATCACCCTCTGTACCTCTTAGGCTGCTTCCCTAGCCCTATTTTCTTAAGCTTCGGCCTACTTCTCGCTGATTTTTACTATCACTTTCACTCATTGTTCCAGTAATAATTTGATTTGTATTACCATGTTACCTGTGTCTGTGTATATATTTTTGTTTATTTTTTGTTCTTTCTGTATCATGTTGTGTCATAGTTCATTGTTTTTTGTATGCCATGTACGGTGCTGTGGACCCTTTGTGGTGCCTTATAAATTAAAGATAATAATAATAATAATAATAATAATAATAATGACCCAGTGCTGTGAGGTAGAAGTGGTAGCCACTAAGCCAACTTGCTGTGATGGGGTGGGATAGGGGGAGAGGGGTTACATTTTCTGTGAGGGGATGGGATGGGGGGAGGGGAACATTTACTGTGATGTGATGGGATTGTGGGGAAAGGGAGGGATCATTTACTGTGATTGGGGGGAGACGGGTTACATTTACTGTGAGTCGTAGAATGTACTATGATGAGGGAGGGGGAGCACATGTACAGTGAAGATGGAGAAAGCGTATATGAGGAGGTGAAGGGGGGGGTCCTACCAGATTAATTAGTACTGGGCCCCACAGTTTCTGATGCTAGCCCTGAGAGTGGCTAAAGCATTGTTGTTGAAAGGGAACTACATAATTGACCAAAAAAGATTGTTGAGTATGCATAACTCTTTTTGTAAACACCAATAACCAGGCTGCATGTATTCTTCACCTTTTCCCTTAGAGCTAAGTATGCTCATTAGTATTGCTCTCAAGACTTCTACACATTATTTACTTACTACTCAGGATAGCAATGCTCCCCTCCACCCCTGATGAGGGACAGCAAACATTAATTAGGTTTTCTAGCACACTCCATCACTACCCCTATTGACACAGAAGGAATGAGTGATGGGGACTTTAATATGGAAATAGGAGGTAACATAACAATGGATGACATGAGATGAATTTATATATGAGAATACTACAGGATTTTGGGAAGGGAATGATATTGGGATTGTGAATAATAGATTGAACCTTAGACTGAAATGCAGAGAGATTTGGTAGTGCTGAGATATTGCTGAGATATACCGGAATGGTAAGATTTCTATGCAGAGATCTATGGGAATGCTGAGATGGTATATGCTGAAATGTATGGAAATGCTAAGATAATGTTGAGATATTGATATGGGAATAGATCTATTGGAATGATGTAATACACTGATATGTGATTGAAATATTATTGGTATAAGGCTATATGGGAACATGAACATTATAATGGAGGCATGGAATAAAAAGACCACATGAAGATGGGAGGCATATAGTAGACAGTGGAAGTGTTCAGTTATGGAGACTAAAGTACCTACAAACAGATAACTATATCATGTATGTTGAACTTTATTATATTAGATGTACTGTGTGTAAGATTATGCTTTTGATGATATGATTAAGTAAATTATATTGTTTTATACTAGAGATGAGCGGATTGGACTCTGAGAACTCCAACAGAATCGAATTGTAGGGTACTGAGTTGAACTGAGCCATGACTAACTTTGTCAAGCTAAATCCGGATTTAAAAACGAGGCCCTCACGGAGGAGACAAGGAGCTGGAGAGCAGAGTTAAGGTGGTGGAGAACAGGAGGAGAGGAGGCCCTGCTCAAAGGAGCGTACAATCTAAGGGGAGGGTAGGACGGACAGAGACACAAGGGTGGGAGGAGGAAAGGGGGAGAACGGAGAGAGGGAGAGGGGGGAGAGGAGAATTAAGAGGAGGGAGGCAGGAGGAGGGCAGGATAGGGACGGCGGTAGGTGGGAGGCTGGAAGGAGGTCGGTTAGGTGGGGGACTGGAAGGCTTTGAGGAAGAGGTGGGTTTTTAAATCCGGATTTAGCTTGACAAAGTTAGTCATGGCTCAGTTCAACTCAGTACCCTACAATTCGATTCTGTTGGAGTTCTCAGAGTCTTAGTGATTCATGCACTCCGGCATTACTATCTTATTCAATGACGCGGCCGCATCTCTCGTCATGGGATGCGGCCGCTTGTGCGCCCCCCGGGCTGGAATTGCCAGCCCGCGCCTGAATGGAAGTTAAATGCATGTGAAACCACAAATATGTGCGGTCCCATTTGGTATGAGGATTTTATTTTCACAGCGGTTAACTTGTGTTTAACTTGCATTGGTGAGCACCTCCTAATTGGAGATTTTAATGCTAGTATGTTTCTGGTTCGAGTCCTATATATTTTATTTCAAATGAAGTTAACTACAAAACTTACTCCCTGTGTTATAACTGAAATTTAAATAGGTGTAATAACAACATAGATAAGCTAAATATAGAGCCATATATCCAACTTGCATACCACTGTTTAGATATAAAGTTTGACACAAATATCTAACCTCCAAGTATTCATTCATTTTCAAAACCACATGAGACTGAGCTGAGAAAATAAATAAACTCGGGACACCAATGTTTCTGTGTTTTCCTTGCAGCTGATTACATTAGGGACAATCTATCTGAAGAGCATAAAACACAGTTTAGAAAATGCATCAAAAGCAGAAAGTACACTTTGAACAATGTAGCAAGTGCTTCAGAAGATGTGATGCTGCAGTGGCAAATGTTCGTTGTGGTTCCTTGACTCGACTATCATTTATTGGGGCAGCACGGTGGCCTAGCTGTTGGCACTTCTGCCTCACAGCGCTGGGGTCATGAGTTTGATTCCTGACCATAGCCTTCTCTCTGTGAAGTTTGTATGTTCTCCCCGTGTTTGCGTTGGTTTTCTCTCGATGCTCCACTTTCCTCCCACACTCCTAAAACATACTAGTAGGTTAATTGGCTGCTATCAAAATTGACCATGCTCTCTGTGTGTGTGTGTTAGGGAATTTAGACTGTAAGCTCCAATGGGGCAGGGACTGATGTGAGTGAGTTCTCTGCACAGCGCTGCGGAATTAGTGGCGCTATATAAATAGCTGATGATAATGATAGGATGATGAGGATGTTACACAATCCCTTATCATATTTCTATATCGCCATTTCCTTGTTTTGCCACAGTTTGTTATTTCAACATAATCTTTGTTTCTAACTAGTGTAAACATCCTTCCAACACTTTTTGCTCTACTGTTTGGCCATCTGTCGTGAAGTCTACTTTAACCCAAGCAGCGCCATAGAGCCCATTTACACTGCTGAATAGCATTCCATGGAATGATGAAGAAAAAGTGAATAACCTGAATACTTGAATATTGTATTGCAGGAACTTAGCACCTCCGTGCAGTGACCTGTTCTACCACAAAATTCAATTTGCTCAATATTTAATAAAGTGAATGTAGTGAGATCAATATGGCTCATTTACTCCGATTCTGTTTGATGCAAATTTTTAACCACTACAACCAATCAGCAATTACCTTGTGCCTGAATAATGCAAGTAAGACAATTAACTCAATATATGTGTGTTTAGTGCAAATTTTACTCCTAAATGCAATGTCAACAAATGAGCTATTGTGTGCTCTCTTACTCACCATTTATACTTGGAGGTTCTACTTGTTTCAATTCTAAAATGTCAGCAATACACAGTTTGCCTGTAAAAAGAAGAAGTGGGCAATGAAAATAATTGTATGACTTGCATGCTGGGTGTACAGAATTATTATGATGATTAAAGATAAAGTCCAACTCTGTGAACTTTCTGTTAGGTAAATGTGCAAACTACACTCTCTTGCTGCAACATTTTACTTGCAAGTCTCAATGTTTACGTGTAACCGCTAAAACTCTGTTAACTGTCCAGTGTCAGTGGTTTGAACTGGAACTGACTATTTAGCAAAAGCTACTGTATTTCCGCTAGGCGATTTAAACCTGATAACCTCAGGTATGTGACATAGTATGCGATGTCTGGCACATAGAGATAACATTAGATGTCTGCCCCACTAAAGATCCAGACTCAAGAGAACATAGGTGCTAATTGTTGGCAAAACCTTTTTGGTGTCTGTAAAAGGTGTCAGCAGTGTTGGATATGAATGTTAGGCCACACCACACAGTTACACTTAAGCAAGTTGTTGGTTTATTAAACACTTGTAACAGTGATAGTAATGCAAGTACTCACATGTTTAATAGCTGTAGCAGCAATCAGACAACAGTCTTATGCAGGTTTGTATACTGAGCAGTATTCTTCATATACATATATGCAGAGTGTAAGCGTTTGGTATACTGTACCTCTGTGCAGGAACATTATGGACAGGTTCCGTTTAAGTAATAGCCTCAGGTCACTTGTATGATGCCTCCGAGCACACATATGAACCTACTAGTAACTGTGCCTTCTCTCACACATACATCAGAAGAGAACCAAACTTCTAGTCCGCGCATGCGCAGTAGCGTCATGCGGATAGCTGCATCACTACCCCACTTCCTGCCCCGCTAGACCACCAGGGAAACACAGGAGACAGAGTGTAACACTCCATACTAACACTAATTAGTTACTATAGCAGAACTTTTTCATGAATGCAAATGTACCATAAGCAGAAAGGAAATTTTAACACAGCACAACATTATATGCTACAGAAAATTTACCAGTGCAGTTGTCTTTTTCTGCCGTCAGATCTATCTTCACCTGTTCCAAGATCGTTTTATATTCCTCGGTCACATTAATATCTTCCTTTATCTCCACCTCTGCAATAACTTTATGATCTACAACAATACTGCCTTTTCTGTAACAGACATACAGAGAGTCATTTATAAACAGTCCTATAAACGGGATTCATGCAATCCTGAAACCTAAATTTGTGCATGGGCAAAATAGGCTAAAATGGTTTTCTATGCACTCAAAGAAATTATATTTATAGAATGTATAATGTGGGAAGTAAAGTGTAGAGATTATCACAGCTTGTACAAAAGGGTAATAAAAAGCTCAGATTAAAAAAGAGGAACATGCAATAAGGAGAACCGGCATGGGAGACAGTTATACTGGAAGCATCAAATTTAAGTAAAACATTTATTTGTTCAACTATAAATAACTAGAGTAGGTTCATAGTTTAGGTTTGTTATGTTAACGTCTCTGTGTGCTGGGTCTAGGGTGTGAAATGGGGAAGGGGGAGAGTATAGGTATGTGATGTGAGCAGGGAGGCACGGTAGAAGGAGAGAGAAGTGTGTCTCCTCTGGCTCCTAGTGCTAAGCCAAATACTCAGTCACTGGGAGGCACCAACAACAACAACACCAGAGGGGTTGTTACAGTCATAAGGTTGCTGCAAGCAGCAATGAAATGAATGTTATAAAATGGCTGCAAGCAGCAGTCAAATGAATGTTATACTGAGCTGGCTGGTTTTTAATGCATGGGAATGAAATACTGGAAATATATGCCTTATAAAACTTTGTTTTTTAGCTTATAATATGAATCTATGATATAAATTAGAGATCAAAGCTCCAAAAAGGGTCTTAGAGTTACTGAAGGAAGTTATATGAGTAAATATTATGCTGCATGAGTATATAATAAGCCATGTAGGCAAAAATCATAGTAGAAAGCCACTTTAAGAATATCATAAGCAGCATAAAGTTCTGATAGTAAAAACAAAATAGGTCATTAATAAATAAGAAATTAATAAATTAATAAATAAGAAATCACACTATAGGAATACCGGGCCTCACTACTCAGTGGAACCAAAAGGACTGAGCTAAATAGAGGGTGTAAATTTTAAAGAATAATATAAGATTTAGAGAAATGCAGAACCTGAATCGGCCACATCTTCGTTGGCACGCTCTTACTGAATAGTGTTTATGTTCACCCACACTTTCGCTCTCCAACTCCACCCTTCAAGCCATAGGCAGTAGTAAGTGTCATTTGCATTCAGATATGAATTGCGTGCACTTGCGTTGATTGGTGTAAGGTCCATTTCTGAGCATGTGCAGGGCTATTTCATGGAAGATATGGCTTGTAAAGTGACTTAGGTCCGAAGATGAATCAGGCCCTATGTGCTTACTAGGTACCTCTGTTGCATTCCTGTTTTCTTTTTCTTTTTTTTAGTTTAGCATGTTTTTTATTTTGAGTTTGAGTTTGTCTGTCCCTGTTGTTCGATTGTTGCTATTGGAGTGTTGGTATTAATGAGCAGCTGCAGTTATGTGCATAAGATCTGGGGACTGCTAAATATTGGCGACTTTAAGGGAAAGGGGGCTGGTAAAGCTGATAATAACGATTAGCTTCATCTTTATCATCATCATCATCATCTCTTTATTTATATAGCGCAACTAATTTCGCAGCACTGCACAGAGAACTCATTCACATCAGTCCCTGCCCCATTGGAGCTTACAATCTAAATCCCCTAAATTACACACAGACCGAGAGAGACTAACGGCAATTTAATAGCAGCCAATTAACTTACCACTATGTTTTTGGAGTATGGGAGGAAACCGGAACACCCGGAGGAAACCCACGCAAACTCGGGGAGAACATACAAACTCCACACAGTTAAGACCTTGGTCGGGAATCAAAGTCATGAACCCAGTGCAGCGATCCAGAAGTGCTAACCACTAAGCCACCATGCTGCCCACACAGCCTCCTTGTTTTTGTTCATAAACTGGTCAGATAGTTCAGTGCACAAAAAATTCAATAATATTAATTAAATCTATCAGAAAAGGGTACTTTAATGACCTAATACAGATAACACAAAAATATTGAATTAGGTACTGGATTTTCCACTTGTGCTGAAGAAAGACCTTTGAAATATTTCAAATTGTTGCTAATATCAAACATTCTTTCTTGAATTTTTTTGAATAACTTTGAAAGTTATAATGGGCATTTTGTGTCAAACATAAATTTGCCAACTTTGTTAGTTGGAGGAAATTTGCATTAAAAACAACAAATCTTAGCAATATTTACAGAATCATAGTAAATGTAACTGAGAAGTAATTTGGTGACAAAAATTGTTACAAACGTTCATTTTCAGGATGGAGTTCAAATTACAGATCCTTATGCATGAATTAAACATAAAGAATATTTCACCCCAAAAAAATATTTTAGGATTGAGAACCTAATCGTGTGCACCAGTAAAGTATCAGGATCAGAAGCCAAAAGGGCACTGTTAAATTACTTACTCTAAAAGTACCTATTAATGCCAATGAAGCGAGGTGTGTTGTCCTCTAGTATGTTCAACTTCCTCTGAATATTGATCCATTTAAGGATCTCATAGTTAATACACACTTCAGCAACAGAAAAAACATATTTCATGTTTAATGGGTGATAAATGTATTAATTTTACACTTTTAAAAAGAAGTGAATGAAACTTTACATAACTTTTACAACTTTTTATACAGCTTTGTGTCTTCTGTTGTCAACAGTGGTGTTATGGGAATTGTATATTGCTTTGATTTTAGATGTGATAATAGAATGTCAGGTTCACTAGTGATTGCAACTATAGAGCTATATGTAAAATATGTCCACTTGACTTCACCATATTCTCACAGTGACCGGAGAGAAGAATAGAGTAAAGACTACCATCTGGCAAAGCTTATATTATTAGGCTACGTCTTAATGGCAGAACTATCCCTGAAGCTCTTGTTGTCCTCCAGTGAACATTGCCCAGACACTCACCTGATAGATAATATTTTCACACTCTTGAAGCCAGGGACATTAGAATATACTGCGCTCATCTGTACAGAGAAAGAAAGGAGCAGAGGGCAGATATTATGGATAGTGAATTATTATATAAAAAGCATGTGGCATGAGAATAAGATCTGATTTCTCACCTCTGTTTTAAACTCCAATTCAAATTCCTTATATTCCGGAGTTTTGGTGTCATTCAGACTCTCTGAATATTCCTTATTGAATTTTAGCTGCACTTCCACGGAGGTGTTAATTGCCTTGACTATAGGTAAAAATGACACTCATTGTATTTATCAGACAGCTATCAAGTAAAACAGAGACAAGTCTTCAATCTACATCAGCTGGATTGATTTATCTCAGTACCAGCATATACTGTACTCAGATGCATGAACCTTTTGCGTCTTTGTTCAAGATTAGTGACTGCATTTCTTACACCTAAATTTCTACATTACTGTATGCAAAAGTCAACTGCATTGTAGAAATATGCAAATTTGAGAACAGTTTTACATGCAGTATTACATTGGGTATTCACAGTATGAAAGAGAAAAGTGCTGAAAGAGAATACCCTTTCCTACTCTAATGAGTTCTGAACACACTGAACCAGCCTGTTTATAGGTAGGATGAAACACAGCTCTTGCCCATTTCTGAATACTGACAGACAGATATGTGAACTGTGTTCCAAAATTTGATTGTTCCTGCAAGAAACCTAATTAGCCTGCAATGGTAGAATGGGACAGGCTTTAAATATCCCCTGTCTGCCCCTCCTTATTCATGTCTTTGGATCAGTATAAACAGTTAATTTCCTAAGATATGGGTTCATCCTGATATATAAGTTATCAGTATCAATTCATCCACTGTCATTCTGTTTACTGTTTCTTGTGTGCCATTTCCCCAGCTTTCTAATCACACCTACTGCCCTGGCTATCTGTTTTAATTTTCAATTAAAGCAAATGAGTTTTGTGCCACGATACATAATGTCTGCAGAAGTGAAATCAGCCATCAAAAATCAATTTTCTATCTTTGATTTTCCTCGCAAAATAAAGAACTCTGACTATTTTTGGCAGGCTCTTTTTCTTTAATTTATTTCATTATTCCATTGTCTAGCCTTCATTTGATTCCAACCTCCTCTATTTAATTTGATATCCCTGCCCTATCTTTCATTTTTGAACTTTCAGGCTTTCAATATTGCTCTATATTTCAACATATGACCTTTCTGATTATTTTTTCTTTTAATTTAATTTAATTGTAAAATTTATTATTCCTCATGTTCATCCTCATTTCATGTATTAATTAATTCATACTTGTTTTAGCCACACCTCTTACTAATCTTGCATAAGACAACTCAGATTCCTTTAGTCTACACCACAGGTGCAGGCCTTTGTGCATTCCTTGTGCTAATTACAATCTGGACAGCGCTAGAATTCAATTCAAGCAGATCAGTCTTAAGCCCATTCTTTGTCTGATTTAACATGATAGTCAGTTACTACACACTTTTTAATAAAAATCTCATCTTTGCCAAGTTGTCTTTAATTACTATCTATTTCTTCTATCTACTTTACTTCCCACATTGTGCAGCCACTAAGAGTCTCTTTTATTTAATCTAGTCAACACTGATCAGTCTAGCATGCTACTACAATCACTCCAGTTCCTCATTGGGAATCTTCTTGAGAAACACCTTACACCAATCCTGAATGCAACTGCTCCTGTCTTGTAAACCACTTTATTTATTTATCATCATATCTTTTTGCATTTGATTCATATTCTCTTTATCTTATACCATATACATGTTGCCTCTTTCCGTACGCTTGTTATTTTGCATTTCTGATATTAAACCATTTAATAATGTTAGTTGAAGCACTGTTTCCTAGTTGGACTTCATCTGCCAGTACTCTCCATTGTATTTTACTCAATGATTCCATGTTTCTTCATTCTAGCTAAACATCTGACTGAGGAGTCTTACGTTCCTCAGTTCTTATTCACCCAGAGCAAGCCATCTCCAAAACCTTGCTATCTGTGATAACTATACCTTCTTTTACATCTATTTCAATTCTGAGACTCTTCCTCAACTTTATTTAAAGGACCCTCTTTTCCAGATAATTGACAAAGTTCTTGTTCTTAGTTACCTCTGCATTTCTCCATCAACTCTGTCTTTGCAGTTGCTACAACAAAGACTATTCCAAAACTTTAAATATTGTCTTTAAATTACCCTGTTTGTTCTCTTCCTTACAGTTACTTTTGGCCTTATTACATATTGCTATGATTGTGCCACCAACCAAAGTCATTAATTTCTAGCAATTCCATCATCAACATTTTAATATTCAGTCCAATAAGTTATACACATTTCATATTGTACAAATGCACAATCTTCTGAAATATCTTCATGTCCCTCAAATCCATGTAGACAGCCTTAAGCCTACTACTTTTTTACTTTCTGTTTCATTTGACTAATCCATGCTCTACATTCTATACCAGAAGAAAAGCAATGGGATACCTCTCTTAGCTACTCAAAAATCCTGTCACACACCCTCAAATATATTACATATCAGGACCAAGCATTCCTGACCCATTTTCTTCTCTTGACAATTCATCTACTGTAGGTGTAGTCATGTCTACCTCCAGAAATAGGGGTCAATGCTCACATTATCAAGAAACTCATATACTATATCAAGAAAATACCCTTCCCTCTAGTCTGGAGTATTTATCATGCAATCAAACTTTCTGTTCCTTAATCTTCCAGTTATCCAACACTTAATAGATAGGTTCCTCATAAAATGTTTGATTATTTTCTCTAAATCACTTAATCCTCACATTTATGACTTACTGTTGGACGAGACCTGTGCATAGTCAAGTTTAGCCAATAATTTAGAAGCTTACCTGGTGGAGATCTGTCTATGATGGACTCACACAGGGACCCGTAGAACAATTCTGGACATATGCATTTATTTTGATCATAGAAACCTCCATTCTGACATTTTACTGAGGAAGAGAATTTTAAAGCAATTTTGAAATATTTATTGTTCTGTTTTGTTATTTTTCATTTGACATCTTACAGTGACAGCAGACCAGCTATGTATTATATTCAGTATAGCATACAGCAATGTTGTTTAGTTCTTCAAGGTTAATAATCTAGGTGGATGTACATGAACAAGTAATTTTCCTAGATTGTATACTTCTGTACAAGTTCTTTACATTTTATGATGTTGTCTAACATCACTAACTTTAAGTGGTTTATTAAAGCTTCTGTAAAAGTTATGGAGCAATAAACTTCATCAGCACTAAATTTTTGCATTGTTCTTGAGAGCAGCATAGTTAACATTGTAATTATTTTACTGCTTTCCTGCATTGAGCATAAAGGTGTGGTTGATTTTCTCAGCTCTTAAAATCCCGACACACCTTACAGCGATGCTATAATAGCGAAGACTATATGAGCGACAAGCACAAAATGTAGACTTGTCTTCTAACAGATAACAGACAGCCCCTATTTCCCCCACACTGAATGACCCGCACATGTGTAGCACCCCCATTCCAGTAGATCAGCTGGGTGTCTATGTAAAGTGTATTGTGACCTGTGGTGTTTCCTTTACTTCTATTCTCAGTTAGCGCAGAGCCTCCACCTTGGTCTGAGTGCAGTAGGCTCTTTGTTGGGTGGCAACGCCAGAGGGAGACCGAGGAACCCTCCGCCCCTACTAACAAAACCATAGGCACACACAGTAAGAGACAGCAATAGGCAAATTGGTCTTTGAAAGTCCTGCCAGCACTTTTAATGATTGGGCCCGTGTTCTCAAAGGATTTTCATGTCTGATTAGACCTTATATATACCAAAATAGAATATATCTTATAAAAACTGTATTTTTAAAGAATCCCTTTCAAACAGGTGAAATATGGTAAATGTACAAGAATCATCATCATCGTTTATTTATATAGCGCCACTAATTCCGCAGTGCTCTACAGAGAACTCATTCACATCAATGCAATACCTTAACCTCTCTTATCATGAGAAACAAGAATTATGTAAAAGGATTGATGTAAGTCATTGTTTCCAAGAGAAAATGAGACAGGAGTGCAAAAAAGCGTTGTTTTTGTACAGCAATGAAGAAATTACTATGTTTTGCAATTTCTCCTGCTCAGAAAGACTTAGAAAGTTGATACTTGTGTGCAATGTTAGAAATGTCATGAGAAACAAGAATTATGTAAAAGGATTGGTGTAAGTCATTGTTTTCAAGAGAAAGTGAGACAGGAGTGTAAAAAAGCGTTGTTTTTGAACGGCAATGAAGAAATGACTATGTTTTGCGATTTCTCTTGCTCAGAAAGACTTAGAAAGTTGATAATTGTGGGCAATGTTAGAAATGTCATGAGAAACAAGAATTATGTAAAAGGATTGATGTAAGTCATTGTTTCCAAGAGAAAGTGAGACAGGAGTGCAAAAAAGCGTTGTTTTTGTACGGCAATGAAAAAATGACTATGTTTTGCAATTTCTCTTGCTCAGAAAGACTTAGAAAGTTGATACTTGTGTGCAATGTTAGAAATGTCATGAGAAACAAGAATTATGTAAAAGGATTGGTGTAAGTCATTGTTTTCAAGAGAAAGTGAGACAGGAGTGTAAAAAAGCGTTGTTTTTGTACGACAATGAAGAAATGACTATGTTTTGCGATTTCTCTTGCTCAGAAAGACTTAGAAAGTTGATAATTGTGGGCAATGTTAGAAATGTCATGAGAAACAAGAATTATGTAAAAGGATTGATGTAAGTCATTGTTTCCAAGAGAAAGTGAGACAGGAGTGCAAAAAAGCGTTGTTTTTGAACGGCAATGAAGAAATGACTATGTTTTGCGATTTCTCCTGCTCAGAAACACTTTGAAAGTTGATAATTGTGGGCAATGTTAGAAATATCATGAGAAACAAGAATTATGTAAAAGGATTGATGTAAGTCATTGTTTCCAAGAGAAAGTGAGACAGGAGTGCAAAAAAGCGTTGTTTTTGTACGGCAATGAAGAAATGACTATATTTTGCGATTTCTCTTGCTCAGAATGACTTAGAAAGTTGATAATTGTTGGCAATGCTAGAAATGTCATGAGAAACAAGAATTATGTAAAAGGATTGATGTAAGTCATTGTTTCCAAAAGAAAGCTATACGGGAGTGTAAAAAAGCGTTGTTTTTGTACAGCAATGAAGAAAGTACTATGTTTTGCAATTTCTCCTGCTCAGAAAGACTTAGAAAGTTGATAATTGTGGGCAATGTTAGAAATGTCATGAGAAACAAGAATTATGTAAAAGGATTAATGTAAATCATTGTTTCTAAGAGAAAGTGAGACAAAAGCGTTGTTTTTGAACGGCAATGAAGAAATGACTATGTTTTGTGATTTCTCTTGCTCAGAAAGACTTAGAAAGTTGATAATTGTGGGCAATGTTAGAAATGTCATGAGAAACAAGAATTATGTAAAAGGATTAATGTAAATCATTGTTTCTAAGAGAAAGTGAGACAGGAGTGTAAAAAAGCGTTGTTTTTGAACGGCAATGAAGAAATGACTATGTTTTGCAATTTCTCTTGCTCAGAAAGACTTAGAAAGTTGATAATTGTGGGCAATGTTAGAAATGTCATGAGAAACAAGAATTATGTAAAAGGATTGGTGTAAGTCATTGTTTTCAAGAGAAAGTGAGACAGGAGTGTAAAAAAGCGTTGTTTTTGAACGGCAATGAAGAAATGACTATGTTTTGCGATTTCTCTTGCTCAGAAAGACTTAGAAAGTTGATAATTGTGGGCATTGTTAGAAATGTCATGAGAAACAAGAATTATGTAAAAGGATTGATGTAAGTCATTGTTTCCAAGAGAAAGTGAGACAGGAGTGCAAAAAAGCGTTGTTTTTGTACGGCAAAGAAGAAATGACTGTTTTGCGATTTCTCTTGCTCAGAAAGACTTAGAAAGTTGATAATTGTGGGCAATGTTAGAAATGTCATGAGAAACAAGAATTATGTAAAAGGATTGATGTAAGTCATTGTTTCCAAGAGAAAGTGAGACAGGAGTGTAAAAAAGCGTTGTTTTTGTACGGCAATGAAGAAATGACTATATTTTGCGATTTCTCTTGCTCAGAAAGACTTAGAAAGTTGATAATTGTGGGCAATATTAGAAATGTCATGAGAAACAAGAATTATGTAAAAGGATTGATGTAAGTCATTGTTTCCAAGAGAAAGTGAGACAGGAGTGTAAAAAAGCGTTGTTTTTGAACGGCAATGAAGAAATGACTATGTTTTGCAATTTCTCTTGCTCAGAAAGACTTAGAAAGTTGATAATTGTGGGCAATGTTAGAAATGTCATGAGAAACAAGAATTATGTAAAAGGATTGGTGTAAGTCATTGTTTTCAAGAGAAAGTGAGACAGGAGTGTAAAAAAGCGTTGTTTTTGAACGGCAATGAAGAAATGACTATGTTTTGCGATTTCTCTTGCTCAGAAAGACTTAGAAAGTTGATAATTGTGGGCAATGTTAGAAATGTCATGAGAAACAAGAATTATGTAAAAGGATTGATGTAAGTCATTGTTTCCAAGAGAAAGTGAGACAGGAGTGCAAAAAAGCGTTGTTTTTGTACGGCAATGAAGAAATGACTATGTTTTGCAATTTATCCTGCTCAGAAACACTTTGAAAGTTGATAATTGTGGGCAATTTTAGAAATATCATGAGAAACAAGAATTATGTAAAAGGATTGATGTAAGTCATTGTTTCCAAGAGAAAATGAGACAGGAGTGCAAAAAAGCGTTGTTTTTGTACAGCAATGAAGAAATTACTATGTTTTGCAATTTCTCCTGCTCAGAAAGACTTAGAAAGTTGATACTTGTGTGCAATGTTAGAAATGTCATGAGAAACAAGAATTATGTAAAAGGATTGGTGTAAGTCATTGTTTTCAAGAGAAAGTGAGACAGGAGTGTAAAAAAGCGTTGTTTTTGAACGGCAATGAAGAAATGACTATGTTTTGCGATTTCTCTTGCTCAGAAAGACTTAGAAAGTTGATAATTGTGGGCAATGTTAGAAATGTCATGAGAAACAAGAATTATGTAAAAGGATTGATGTAAGTCATTGTTTCCAAGAGAAAGTGAGACAGGAGTGCAAAAAAGCGTTGTTTTTGTACGGCAATGAAAAAATGACTATGTTTTGCAATTTCTCTTGCTCAGAAAGACTTAGAAAGTTGATACTTGTGTGCAATGTTAGAAATGTCATGAGAAACAAGAATTATGTAAAAGGATTGGTGTAAGTCATTGTTTTCAAGAGAAAGTGAGACAGGAGTGTAAAAAAGCGTTGTTTTTGTACGACAATGAAGAAATGACTATGTTTTGCGATTTCTCTTGCTCAGAAAGACTTAGAAAGTTGATAATTGTGGGCAATGTTAGAAATGTCATGAGAAACAAGAATTATGTAAAAGGATTGATGTAAGTCATTGTTTCCAAGAGAAAGTGAGACAGGAGTGCAAAAAAGCGTTGTTTTTGAACGGCAATGAAGAAATGACTATGTTTTGCGATTTCTCCTGCTCAGAAACACTTTGAAAGTTGATAATTGTGGGCAATGTTAGAAATATCATGAGAAACAAGAATTATGTAAAAGGATTGATGTAAGTCATTGTTTCCAAGAGAAAGTGAGACAGGAGTGCAAAAAAGCGTTGTTTTTGTACGGCAATGAAGAAATGACTATATTTTGCGATTTCTCTTGCTCAGAATGACTTAGAAAGTTGATAATTGTTGGCAATGCTAGAAATGTCATGAGAAACAAGAATTATGTAAAAGGATTGATGTAAGTCATTGTTTCCAAAAGAAAGCTATACGGGAGTGTAAAAAAGCGTTGTTTTTGTACAGCAATGAAGAAAGTACTATGTTTTGCAATTTCTCCTGCTCAGAAAGACTTAGAAAGTTGATAATTGTGGGCAATGTTAGAAATGTCATGAGAAACAAGAATTATGTAAAAGGATTAATGTAAATCATTGTTTCTAAGAGAAAGTGAGACAAAAGCGTTGTTTTTGAACGGCAATGAAGAAATGACTATGTTTTGTGATTTCTCTTGCTCAGAAAGACTTAGAAAGTTGATAATTGTGGGCAATGTTAGAAATGTCATGAGAAACAAGAATTATGTAAAAGGATTAATGTAAATCATTGTTTCTAAGAGAAAGTGAGACAGGAGTGTAAAAAAGCGTTGTTTTTGAACGGCAATGAAGAAATGACTATGTTTTGCAATTTCTCTTGCTCAGAAAGACTTAGAAAGTTGATAATTGTGGGCAATGTTAGAAATGTCATGAGAAACAAGAATTATGTAAAAGGATTGGTGTAAGTCATTGTTTTCAAGAGAAAGTGAGACAGGAGTGTAAAAAAGCGTTGTTTTTGAACGGCAATGAAGAAATGACTATGTTTTGCGATTTCTCTTGCTCAGAAAGACTTAGAAAGTTGATAATTGTGGGCATTGTTAGAAATGTCATGAGAAACAAGAATTATGTAAAAGGATTGATGTAAGTCATTGTTTCCAAGAGAAAGTGAGACAGGAGTGCAAAAAAGCGTTGTTTTTGTACGACAATGAAGAAATGACTATGTTTTGCGATTTATCCTGCTCAGAAACACTTTGAAAGTTGATAATTGTGGGCAATGTTAGAAATATCATGAGAAACAAGAATTATGTAAAAGGATTGATGTAAGTCATTGTTTCCAAGAGAAAGTGAGACAGGAGTGCAAAAAAGCGTTGTTTTTGTACGGCAATGAAGAAATGACTATGTTTTGTGATTTCTCTTGCTCAGAAAGACTTAGAAAGTTGATAAATGTGGGCAATGTTAGAAATGTCATGAGAAAGAAGAATTATGTAAAAGGATTGATGTAAGTCATTGTTTCCAAGAGAAAGTGAGACAGGAGTTCAAAAAAGCATTGTTTTTGTACGGCAATGAAGAAATAACTATGGTTTGAGATTGCTCTTGATCAGAAAGACTTAGAAAGTTGATAATTGTGGGCAATGTTAGAAATGTCATGAGAAACAAGAATTATGTAAAAGGATTGATGTAAGTCATTGTTTCCAAGAGAAAGTGAGACAGGAGTGCAAAAAAGCGTTGTTTTTGTACGGCAATGAAGAAATGACTGTTTTGCGATTTCTCTTGCTCAGAAAGACTTAGAAAGTTGATAATTGTGGGCAATGTTAGAAATGTCATGAGAAACAAGAATGATGTAAAAGGATTGATGTAAGTCATTGTTTCTAAGAGAAAGTGAGACAGGAGTGTAAAAAAGCGTTGTTTTTGAACGGCAATGAAGAAATGACTATGTTTTGCAATTTCTCTTGCTCAGAAAGACTTAGAAAGTTGATACTTGTGTGCAATGTTAGAAATGTCATGAGAAACAAGAATTATGTAAAATGATTGGTGTAAGTCATTGTTTTCAAGAGAAAGTGAGACAGGAGTGTAAAAAAGCGTTGTTTTTGAACGGCAATGAAGAAATGACTATGTTTTGCGATTTCTCTTGCTCAGAAAGACTTAGAAAGTTGATAATTGTGGGCAATGTTAGAAATGTCATGAGAAACAAGAATTATGTAAAAGGATTGATGTAAGTCATTGTTTCCAAGAGAAAGTGAGACAGGAGTGCAAAAAAGCGTTGTTTTTGAACGGCAATGAAGAAATGACTATGTTTTGCGATTTCACTTGCTCAGAAAGACTTAGAAAGTTGATAATTGTGGGCAATGTTAGAAATGTCATGAGAAACAAAAATTATGTAAAAGGATTGATGTAAGTCATTGTTTTCAAGAGAAAGTGAAACAGGAGTGTAAAAAAGCGTTGTTTTTGTACGGCAATGAAGAAATGACTATATTTTGCAATTTCTCTTGCTCAGAATGACTTAGAAAGTTGATAATTGTTGGCAATGCTAGAAATGTCATGAGAAACAAGAATTATGTAAAAGGATTGATGTAAGTCATTGTTTCCAAGAGAAAGCTATACAGGAGTGTAAAAAAGCGTTGTTTTTGAACAGCAATGAAGAAATTACTATGTTTTGCAATTTCTCCTGCTCAGAAAGACTTAGAAAGTTGATAATTGTGGGCAATGTTAGAAATGTCATGAGAAACAAGAATTATGTAAAAGGATTAATGTAAATCATTGTTTCTAAGAGAAAGTGAGACAGGAGTGCAAAAAAGCGTTGTTTTTGTACGGCAATGAAGAAATGACTATGGTTTGCGATTGCTCTTGCTCAGAAAGACTTAGAAAGTTGATAAATGTGGGCAATATTAGAAATGTCATGAGAAACAAGAATTATGTAAAAGGATTGATGCAAATCATTGTTTCCAAGAGAAAGTGAGACAGGAGTATAAAAAAGCGTTGTTTTTGTACGACAATGAAGAAATGACTATGTTTTGGGAGTTATCACAGTAGTGGAGCAGCAACAGTTATCACAGTAGTGTAACAGCAACAGTTATCACAGTAGTGGAACAGCAACAGTTATCACAGTAGTGGAGCAGCAACAGTTATCACAGTAGTGGAGCAGCAACAGTTATCACAGTAGTGTAACAGCAACAGTTATCACAGTAGTGGAGCAGCAACAGTTATCACAGTAGTGGAACAGCAACAGTTATCACAGTAGTGGAACAGCAACAGTTATCACAGTAGTGCAGCAGCAACAGTTATCACAGTAGTGGAGCAGCAACAGTTATCACAGTAGTGGAACAGCAACAGTTATCACAGTAGTGTAACAGCAACAGTTATCACAGTAGTGGAACAGCAACAGTTATCACAGTAGTGGAACAGCAACAGTTATCACAGTAGTGGAGCAGCAACAGTTATCACAGTAGTGGAACAGCAACAGTTATCACAGTAGTGGAACAGCAACAGTTATCACAGTAGTGCAGCAGCAACAGTTATCACAGTAGTGGAGCAGCAACAGTTATCACAGTAGTGGAGCAGCAACAGTTATCACAGTAGTGTAACAGCAACAGTTATCACAGTAGTGGAACAGCAACAGTTATCACAGTAGTGTAACAGCAACAGTTATCACAGTAGTGGAACAGCAACAGTTATCACAGTAGTGGAACAGCAACAGTTATCACAGTAGTGGAGCAGCAACAGTTATCACAGTAGTGTAACAGCAACAGTTATCACAGTAGTGGAGCAGCAACAGTTATCACAGTAGTGGAGCAGCAACAGTTATCACAGTAGTGTAACAGCAACAGTTATCACAGTAGTGGAGCAGCAACAGTTATCACAGTAGTGGAGCAGCAACAGTTATCACAGTAGTGTAACAGCAACAGTTATCACAGTAGTGTAACAGCAACAATTATCACAGTAGTGGAGCAGCAACAGTTATCACAGTAGTGGAGCAGCAACAGTTATCACAGTAGTGTGACAGCAACAGTTATCACAGTAGTGGAGCAGCAACAGTTATCACAGTAGTGTGACAGCAACAGTTATCACAGTAGTGGAGCAGCAACAGTTATCACAGTAGTGTAACAGCAACAGTTATCACAGTAGTGGAGCAGCAACAGTTATCACAGTAGTGGAGCAGCAACAGTTATCACAGTAGTGTAACAGCAACAGTTATCACAGTAGTGGAGCAGCAACAGTTATCACAGTAGTGGAACAGCAACAGTTATCACAGTAGTGCAGCAGCAACAGTTATCACAGTAGTGGAGCAGCAACAGTTATCACAGTAGTGGAACAGCAACAGTTATCACAGTAGTGTAACAGCAACAGTTATCACAGTAGTGGAGCAGCAACAGTTATCACAGTAGTGTAACAGCAACAGTTATCACAGTAGTGGAGCAGCAACAGTTATCACAGTAGTGGAGCAGCAACAGTTATCACAGTAGTGTAACAGCAACAGTTATCACAGTAGTGGAGCAGCAACAGTTATCACAGTAGTGTAACAGCAACAGTTATCACAGTAGTGGAGCAGCAACAGTTATCACAGTAGTGGAGCAGCAACAGTTATCACAGTAGTGTGACAGCAACAGTTATCACAGTAGTGTAACAGCAACAGTTATCACAGTAGTGGAGCAGCAACAGTTATCACAGTAGTGGAGCAGCAACAGTTATCACAGTAGTGTGACAGCAACAGTTATCACAGTAGTGTGACAGCAACAGTTATCACAGTAGTGGAGCAGCAACAGTTATCACAGTAGTGGAGCAGCAACAGTTATCACAGTAGTGTAACAGCAACAGTTATCACAGTAGTGGAACAGCAACAGTTATCACAGTAGTGGAGCAGCAACAGTTATCACAGTAGTGGAGCAGCAACAGTTATCACAGTAGTGTGACAGCAACAGTTATCACAGTAGTGGAGCAGCAACAGTTATCACAGTAGTGTAACAGCAACAGTTATCACAGTAGTGGAGCAGCAACAGTTATCACAGTAGTGGAGCAGCAACAGTTATCACAGTAGTGTAACAGCAACAGTTATCACAGTAGTGGAGCAGCAACAGTTATCACAGTAGTGGAGCAGCAACAGTTATCACAGTAGTGTAACAGCAACAGTTATCACAGTAGTGTAACAGCAACAATTATCACAGTAGTGGAGCAGCAACAGTTATCACAGTAGTGGAGCAGCAACAGTTATCACAGTAGTGTGACAGCAACAGTTATCACAGTAGTGTAACAGCAACAGTTATCACAGTAGTGGAGCAGCAACAGTTATCACAGTAGTGTAACAGCAACAGTTATCACAGTAGTGGAGCAGCAACAGTTATCACAGTAGTGGAGCAGCAACAGTTATCACAGTAGTGTAACAGCAACAGTTATCACAGTAGTGGAGCAGCAACAGTTATCACAGTAGTGGAGCAGCAACAGTTATCACAGTAGTGTGACAGCAACAGTTATCACAGTAGTGTAACAGCAACAGTTATCACAGTAGTGGAGCAGCAACAGTTATCACAGTAGTGGAGCAGCAACAGTTATCACAGTAGTGGAACAGCAACAGTTATCACAGTAGTGGAACAGCAACAGTTATCACAGTAGTGTAACAGCAACAGTTATCACAGTAGTGTAACAGCAACAGTTATCACAGTAGTGGAGCAGCAACAAATATCACAGTAGTGTAGCAGCAACAGTTATCACAGTAGTGGAGCAGCAACAGTTATCACAGTAGTGGAGCAGCAACAAATATCACAGTAGTGTAGCAGCAACAGTTATCACAGTAGTGGAGCAGCAACAGTTATCACAGTAGTGGAGCAGCAACAGTTATCACAGTAGTGTAACAGCAACAGTTATCACAGTAGTGTAACAGCAACAGTTATCACAGTAGTGGAGCAGCAACAGTTATCACAGTAGTGGAGCAGCAACAGTTATCACAGTAGTGTGACAGCAACAGTTATCACAGTAGTGGAACAGCAACAATTATCACAGTAGTGTAGCAGCAACAACAGTTATCGCAGTAGCTTTGCCGCATCAGTGTCTATGGCTTGACAATTTTCACTGTGCTGCAAAAGGCTAAAGGGAGGATGTATCAAACCTTCTAAAAAGGAGTAGTGGGGGCATTGCCTATAGCAGCCAATCGGATTCCAGCTATCATTTTCTCAAATGTACTGGATAAATGACGGCTGGAATCTGATTGGTTGCCGTGTCCGCCTCTGGCACAAGAAGGCCATGACGTCTTTCTTTCCTCCTCGTTTGTGAATGAGGCCCAACGTTTACCGTCTTCCTTTCAGAGCATCCACCTGTCGTTCCTGCGCACGGTTCCGCCGTACTCCCACCAGGCGCTAGTCTGGTTTGACATGATGCGCCTGTTTGGCTGGAATCACGTCATCCTCATCGTGAGCGATGACCACGAGGGCCGGGCGGCCCAGAAGAAGTTGGAGACCTTGCTGGAAGAGAAGGAATCAAAGGTCAGTATAGGAACATCGAATTGCTCTGCAAGAAGGTGATGTTGACACGCTGGATAGAACCGCAGGGGCGATCCGAGGTCCGGCAGCCAGAGTTATTCATATAATTAACGCAGAGATGGAAAACTACGAGGCGGGCGTTTACACTGAGAAGGTCCTGGAAGCCACCAAGTTACTATCGGAAACTGGTAAGTAGGAATAACACAACTTGCTACTTGGACTCACTTGTGTAATTCTTTGATTTATTATATAAATCTTTCCATATATATATATATATAAAGACAAATAATGTACTTAGCTAATGTTGCAGGAAGGCGTGTGTACGCATATAAAAATAAAAGTTGTGTAACAGCTTTAAAACATTTTTCTTAGTAGCAGATAACGATGACATTTCATTCTCCACCTTAAATCTTCTTGATTCATTTGCAAATCAATACAGATTTGGTGACAGGTTCAATAATTATTTTATTCGGGTCACTCAATCTCTGCTGCTTCTTCTTTCCTTTTATTACATTGTACTTGTTACATAATGTCTTGGAGAGCATGCTAAGAACTGTGCCAACACAATGCTCTAAAGAGCCAGTCGAAATGGCACAGCTGACTCATCCTTTTTATCTACATTCACAGACGAGACAATGGGCTGTATCCTGTCGTATCGCTATAGTTTAAGGTCATTTCGTGTCTCAGTCACACAATGGTTTGTAGAAATTTCTTGGGTCAGAATGGGTAAGAAATGGTACAATAACCTGAATGAAAATCTCTTATCTCACATTTCAAGTATCCCCAACATCAAGGGTTCACTTCTGTCCCTAAGGAGAGATAGAATCATGGTCCTTGTTGCCCTATGTGATCTCAGGAGTATGAGAAATATAGCTGTAAACAATGTACCACATTATTAAAGCACCTAACTGTTTAACAGTATAAGTTCAGACAGAGAACTCAATCTGCTTAGAGGTGGCCAGTCAGTAGTGTAGTGTAGTGTACTACTGACAGTATTGTAGTGTAGTGTAGTATATTACTGTCAGTAGTGTAGTGTAGTGTAGTGTATTACTGTCAGTAGTGTAGTGTAGTGTACTACTGTCAGTAGTGTAGTGTATTACTGTCAGTAGTGTAGTGTAGTGTACTACTGTCAGTAGTGTAGTGTAGTGTATTACTGTCAGTAGTGTAGTGTAGTGTACTACTGACAGTAGTGTATTACTGTCAGTAGTGTAGTGTAGTGTACTACTGTCAGTAGTGTAGTGTAGTGTATTACTGTCAGTGGTGTAGTGTAGTGTATTACTGTCAGTGGTGTAGTGTGGTGTATTACTGTCAGTAGTGTAGTGTAGTGTAGTGTACTACTGTCAGTGGTGTAGTGTAGTGTACTACTGTCAGTAGTGTAGTGTAGTGTATTACTGTCAGTAGTCTAGTGTACTACTGACAGTAGTGTATTACTGTCAGTAGTTTAGTGTAGTGTAGTGTACTACTGTCAGTAGTGTAGTGTAGTGTATTACTGTCAGTGGTGTAGTGTAGTGTATTACTGTCAGTAGTGTAGTGTAGTGTAGTGTACTACTGTCAGTAGTGTAGTGTAGTGTATTACTGTCAGTGGTGTAGTGTAGTGTATTACTGTCAGTAGTGTAGTGTAGTGTATTACTGTCAGTGGTGTAGTGTAGTGTATTACTGTCAGTGGTGTAGTGTAGTGTAGTGTATTACTGTCAGTAGTGTAGTGTAGTGTATTACTGTCAATAGTGTAGTGTAGTGTAGTGTATTACTGTCAGTGGTGTAGTGTAGTGTAGTGTATTACTGTCAGTAGTGTAGTGTAGTGTATTACTGCCAGTAGTGTAGTGTATTACTGTCAGTAGTGTAGTGTAGTATAGTGTACTACTGTCAGTAGTGTAGTGTTGTGTATTACTGTCAGTGGTGTAGTGTAGTGTATTACTGTCAGTAGTGTAGTGTATTACTGTCAGTGGTGTAGTGTAGTGTACTACTGTCAGTAGTGTAGTGTAGTGTATTACTGTCAGTAGTGTAGTGTAGTATAGTGTACTACTGTCAGTAGTGTAGTGTTGTGTATTACTGTCAGTGGTGTAGTGTAGTGTATTACTGTCAGTGGTGTAGAGTAGTGTATTACTGTCAGTAGCGTAGTGTACTACTGTCAGTAGTGTAGTGTATTACTGTCAGTGGTGTAGTGTAGTGTAGTGTAGTGTACTACTGTCAGTAGTGTAGTGTAGTGTATTACTGTCAGTAGTGTAGTGTAGTATAGCGTACTACTGTCAGTAGTGTAGTATTGTGTATTACTGTCAGTGGTGTAGTGTAGTGTATTACTGTCAGTAGTGTAGTGTAGTGTATTACTGTCAGTAGTGTAGTGTAGTATAGTGTACTACTGTCAGTAGTGTAGTGTTGTGTATTACTGTCAGTGGTGTAGTGTAGTGTATTACTGTCAGTAGTGTAGTGTGGTGTATTATTGACCAAAGGGAGCCTGGAATTGCTCCGGCCATACCTAGTGGTGAAAGTATTTAATTCTATAAAGATCTAGAGCCGTATAACCTGACAGTGAGTTTGTCTGTTTCACTTACTCTATTAGAATGCTGAGGATTCCAGGAAGATTATCCCACAATGGATTTTAATTACTGGGAATCAGAAAGCTGCACAGCATTAGGGAACATTCCACAAGCCTAACTGTCATACAGAGTTAATTGATTTCACTGTGAACTGACTTTTCCTTATTATACTATATGAACTTCCTCAGCTTTATTAAACAATATCCCTCCCAAACAACAACAATAACCTAGACCTCCTGCTGGGCAAAATCGTGTTTTGTTTCCAAGTAGATGATCCCAGGTCGGAGCTCTATCAGTCCCACTATTAATGTGGCCCTGACCAAGGTCCTCAGCTCATGTGATGTAATCATCAATTGCCACACCCATATATCAATTATATATTAAAAGGAACATATTTGCCTTTTATATTGTACACTGCTCTAGTACAAATACTTGTCTTTGCAATGGCGTAGTCAAAGGCCCCTAGAGAAAATCTGACAAACCTCTAATAACATACCACACAAATAAATGACTATTTCATCATCAAATGTTTGGTCCGCACTGCCAGATTCTCAGCTGGGCCTACAGGGGCTCCTGGGCTTCGGGGAAGTTTATAACTGTTACCCGTATTGCTATGCAACTGTGCCACAGCTTGCGAAAATTATGTAATGGCGCCAGTTCAGATGCCGCTACAGGCAACACAATAATTATGCGTAGCCTTGATTGTCATTTAGCTGCAATAACATTAATTTCACTGAGGTTTTGTTGAGGAAAATATAAATATACTCCATTTAGTCTATATGAATGAACAGTGTCATTTCCTAATAAACTAGAGCATTATGTTCTTTATAATAATCATGTTTTTCCTAATTGATGAATTCCCATGCTTTAGTCCACCAACTTCTTGGTATAAGTGTAAATGCTTATATGCAGTAAACCCTACAGGGTCAGATTGGAGTATTCAGGATCCAGCTATAAAAGCACACTTAAATAACATATTATATAACAAAATATGAAATAGAGACATATCTAGGTATTTCATTTGTTACATAATCAGTAAATAAAGTAACTTGCTACATGTTTTATAATACTTATGCTTTCATTGTTTCTAGGGATCTGTATTAAAGGGGCATATTCAATTGTCCGTGTTACTCACAAAAGTAACGTAGCGTTAAGAGTATTACCAGTATTACGGTAATTCTAAGCCAGATTTTAGCTTGCAGCTCCCTGAGCTGCGAGCTGAAAGCCAGCGTTAAAGGTACCGTAATAACGGTAATTACGTGCACTATTACCGTAATAACGGTAATTACACGCACTATTACCGTAATAACGGTAATAGTGCGCAAGCCGCGTTACTTTTTTGAGTAACGCGGACAATTGAATATGCCCCAAAGTTGCAGAATAACTATTGTATGTTTTTAAATTGAATGTAACTTCATATGTTTTTGTGATTTTCATAATATTTTTTACAGTCAGTTTCTGCACTTTGGGTTATTTGTGTCTTGGAGGGTGCATTTATCCAATGTAGACCAAAGAGCGGTGTGTGTTAAGCTGACCTGGCACCTTTGTTACAGGCAAACCTAATTACAGGAAAACCTCATAGCTTAAAAATAATACAATAAGGCTATTCCCTTGAGGTGAGCCGCACTGTAATCTACTTAGCCTTACTATATTTAATGCAAAAGAAAAAAACATTTCTTGAGTCAGGAAAAAAAATGAAATAGAAAAAGAAGCTTTTCATGGTCCTTCAGAACCTGTCTCACACAATACGTCATAGGATATACAGGTAATGTATGCTGACAAAGTATAACACTAATGCCAGTTGCATTTAAAGAGAGTTTTCTTATCTGTTTTAGAGATAAGGTCCCAATGCCACCTATACACTATTTTGCTGTATTGCAAACATAACATTTTTAATTTATGCTAACATATTGCACACTCACTCCCTCCACTCATCCCCCCAAACCCCCCACCCTTCAAAACATTAATTGTCTCTTTTTATTAAATGTGATCTTGAGAGGGGAGGCAGTGTACTTTTTGGGGACCAGAAGCTTCTTTCACAATAATCTTCAGGCATTCCCTTGCCAGATGAGAGCCAGCGGCTCTCACTGGCAGAGACGGGAGAGATGGAAGATGTGTGCCTGATTGAAGAGTGACAAGCGGTCTCACGGACCGCTGTCACTCCTCCAGCCTCCCCGATAATAAATAGTCTTCTTATTTTAAAATGCGCTAATTCCATACCTGCCTACTTTCGGCAAGTGTAGTCTGGGAGAGGGGCGTGACTAGAGGATGGGAGGGGGTGGGGCGCAACCAAACACGGCATTTTGATGCGATTCACCGCGAATCGCGTCATTTAGGCTAGGCAGTTGCGGAATGCGAGAGACTTGCCTGCTCTCCCGGGAGTCCGTAAGACCGACCTGAATTTCGGGAGTCTTCCGGACATTCCGGGAGAGTTGGCAAGTATGGCTAATTCCCCAAAAACTGCAGTAAAATAGGCCCATGAAAGAGGAAGCAGGCCACTTACATCTAAAGAGGTGTTTATATTCGCTACTTATATTTCATGTTATTATGGCAACAGTTATTTATGCAATCTGGGTTTAAAGAACTTGCCACAGACCCAGTGGCGGATCCAAGGGGGGGCGATCGAGGCATTCGCCCCCCCCTAGCAGCAAAAAGCTAGGTCCCAGCCACCGATTAAAACGGGAGGGGCGGGGCTAAGCGCAAATGGGGGCGGGGCTAAATGGGGGCCAGTCAATCAGAGTGGTCCCAGCCGGCGACCACAACGGGTGGGGGCGGGGCCAATCACGGGCGGAAGGCGGGGTTAACACAGGCCAGCCAATCAGAGCAAAGGAGGGGTGTGATTATGCAAAATCGCCCCCCCTAAACATAAAGTCTAGATCCGCCCCTGCACAGACCTTTGTATGTTTTCAGATGACTGCTAAGTGGACTGCTTTCCTATGATCAAGTATTCTTATAGGCATATGTGTGGGACTTGAAAGCTCCTAATTAGTACACTAATATGCTTCATTAACTATGTGTTTTTTGGTTTGAGGTGTTGTTATGAGGTGTTGTAGGGGAGTTCTCTTTATATGCTATTGTTTTTTATAGACATTGGAATTTTGTCATTTGGAGGGGTATTCGATTTGTATGTGTATTTTTATGTATATTAATTTATTTGATTGTCTTTTATTAAAGTTTGTAAAGTGTCAATTCTATGCATAATTCAATTCCACCATCTAACAATATTTTAGGCATTACTAAGCTCCGGACATTTATCTAGCGCTGCTACTTTATATATTTTTGTCGTTTTACCTGTAGAAAGGGAATATTTTAGGTATGGACTGAGCAATTTTCAGGATACTTGGCTGTCCTGGTATTATATTTTTTAAATTTTGGGAGCCGTAAAAAATGCCTATTTATGAATTAGGGATGGATTTAAAAAAATGTACATTTGGAGTGTGGTTTCATGTTTTGTAGTGATTATATTGGTGAGCAGTGTCAGCTTCATTACACTAAGAGAAAATAAGTACAAAGGTCTTTCCGAACAGCTGGAGCAAACATTCTAGGCAGAGCAACATGTGGAAACAGGTACATGTGTACTCCTTCACATCTAGGAGTCATTGGTGTGTATGTGGCTTGTTTGTAGTTAGATTTTCAGTTTGTCTCATATATCCCAGGACATATCAATATGTGTTAGTGGAAATCTTTAAACACACCCTAAGCCTATATTTACATTTTGTTTTTGCAGTAAACTAAATTAAACATTGAGGGAATTAGGGTCTAAAACAGGGGTGTCCAACCTTTTAGCTTCCCTGGGCCACAGGCGACAAGTTGTTTTGGGCCGCACATAAAATACACTAGCACTAATGATAGCTGATCATCCCAAAAAAACATAGAAAACATTGCTAATGCTCCTTGTTGTTGCTCGGTGCTTCAATGACATGCTAATGGCTGCTGTCAAACATCAAGTGATATTGTTACAACATTTTATGAAGGGCTTCAATGCAGCAGTCATTAAGACAGGAAGATAAGGTCCGTGATGCTCCAGGACCAGGTGAGTCTATGCACTGGTCAGCGTCCCTTGAAATAATAAAAAAAACCCCTGAACTTGTATGATTCGCACCAATAAATGTACCTGGACTGCGTAGAGGAGTGGGTCTCCACAATATAAATTATAAACCCTGAACTTGTAGGATTCGCACCAATAATGTACCTGGACTGCGTAGAGGAGTGGGTCACCACAATATAAATTAAAAACCCTGAACTTGTATGATTCGCACCAATAAATGTACCTGGACTGCGTAGAGGAGTGGGTCACCACAATATATATTAAAAACCCTGAACTTTTATGATTCACACCAATAAATGTATCTGGACTGCGTAGAGGAGTGGCCCCGGTACCCAATTTGGTACCGGGGCCACAATACCTCCTCCAAACATGGTACAGACAATTCGTCATTGAGATCCCATCAAGTATGTTAAAGACAGACAGGGTCGAAGTGTTATTGGTTGACTTTGTAAACCAAAAAACTGTCCCTGTTGCACATAGTCGTGCAATGAAGACTGACTTTTTCATTTAAAGGCACCATCTTTCAAGTGTAGTGTTTGTAAGTCTAAGTCATATTATACTTTTGGTAAAATTGGTTTATTTTGTTCCTCTTTATGGTAACTACTAATAGAATTAAAGTATTAAATAGAATTAAAGTATTAAATAGAGTGGTATAGAGTTGTAGTGTGGTATAGATAGAGTGGTCCCCACAATATAATAATAAAACCCTCAACTGGTCTGAATTCCACCAAACAAGTATCTGGACTGCGTAGTGGGGTGGCCCCGGTACCCATTTTGATACCGGGGCCACAATAAAATAAATACACCCTCAACTGGTCTGAATTCCACCAAACAAGTATCTGGACTGCGTAGTGGGGTGGCCCCGGTACCCATTTTGATACCGGGGCCACAATATAATAAAAAGACCCTGAACTGGTCTGAATTCCACCAAACAAGTATCTGGACTGCGTAGTGGAGTGGTCCCCACAATATAATAAAAAAAACCTCAACTAGTCTGAATTCCACCAAAAAAAGTTCCTGGACTGCGTAGTGGAGCTTTGTAATATAGATGGCCACGGTCATTTCCACATATGCATATACACAAAGTTATGAATATATATATGAATATATAATTGACATTATAATGTCCAGAATTTATGTCAGTTTTGGGGTTGTTGTTTTTTTATTTGCTTTTTGCAACAATGGTTTTCATTGCATTTTTTTCACAAATTAAGAGGAACAGAACAATGGAGAGTGAGGGAGGAAACAACGTGGAAAAGGAAGGGGTATAAGGGGTGGATGGACACATGTCTAAGTCATACAAGATATCATAAAACTTAACACAGCATTCAAACTGATGTCAGTTTTATATATGATAAAAGTGTATTTTTTCATCAGGCTAAATATGTATAAACAATAAATAAATGTCAGCTCTTGGAATGATTTCTTTAGAGATTTCCATAAAGAACTTTATGATGTAAGGTTTGCAGGATACTATAATTGTGTGGACAGGTAAGGGTCATAGCCAATGGGCTCTAATAATAATGTCTGTATAGCCCATTCATTATAAATATATAGAGGCAGGAAAGCTGGGATTTGTATTTCCACAATGACTGGGAGACACATGTCCAGGCGTTTTCTATTGGATCATGGCATTTGGTAAATATGTATTACATTTAACGTTTTGCTATATGACTTCTGTATATATTATACAGAGATGGTCATATGGGCAGCAATCTAGCAGCTCCCAGAATTAATGTCCAATGTACTTGACATACCTTCCGCTCTTGTGTTACTGTTTCTATTATTATAATATGTCAATATTTGCCCTGTGTTGCCGTAAGGAATGCCCTTCCCTGTCCCTATGGAGTTTCCCTTTCTAAATCATATTTGTGTATTTCTTTTTTTTCTTTCTTCTGTAAGGGAATACGCTAATTTTTATCCTGATAGTTAATAAAGGTTTCTTAGAGCACACGATGGTTTTCTTTCTGAAAGCTGAGAAATATGCAAACAGCCAGAACTCAGCCTTTCAAGTTCCTTTCATTAGCTGAAGGAATTCAGCCCTGTGTATTGTGTTGGCTCCTCCAATTAATGACTTATTGATGGAGAAAGCATTAACTGGAAAAGGAGGCCTTTTCCCCTGCTTTTAGAAATATGCAAATAGTGGTCTGATGAGAGGAGTTCCGAAAATATACACTGTTATGGGACACGTGATGAGTGAAATTCAGCTTTAATGTGTCATCAAAACACCTTTTTTACAGCACAAACGCCACACAAACCCAGCAGAATATTCATGTTCACACGATCCCCCTGGAGAAGAGTTAAATCCACCTATGACACAAAATACATATTATATTATTTTATTATAGCCATCAAGCATCTAACACTGCATTTCGCGTTATTTATTGTTATAGTGGCCGTTCACATTTACAATGACATGCCGCCTACCTTACAAACCAATACAGACAGGATTATAACGGTACCATCATCGACATAATTTGACAGTATTAACGAATATCAATGTATTTATTCTGGTGTTCTATAGATTTATTTAATGTTTCCATTAATTGGACCGTTTTCTGCGACTTACAGGGCTGTCGTGGATGCCACTAAATGCCACACAAGTGGCATATTTAGCATTCTCCTCCCACCAAGAACCAGGTGTGAGCTGTGTTTTCAACACTATATAGATAACAAGGGTATATGGAGCGCAGCCTTCCCAAGTGAGCTGAGAGGTATGTGCAATATTTATTGTTGTGCCTTCTGGACCCAGCACAAGAATATACCAAACATATACACTGCGAGTTTTTGTTTTACAATTAAAATAGCACAACGGGTGTTGTATTTCCAGATAGATAAAGTGATGCCTGTCTACATAACTTGTTCAGACTGTTTACATTATTAATCTGTTCTTTTATTTATTTTTAACACAATCACTTAATTGCTTATTATAATGAAACAGTGACTACACTGGTGATGTCTGGTGCTTCAACTGCTGTTGGGTTGCTAACTGCTCTGTATTTGTTAACAGCACAGAAATATTAGGTTTGTATCGTCAAAAGAAATAGCCCTTTTAAATTGCATCTGATGAATATCTAAGCTGTATTCTCACTTCTTGCATAGCTGTGATTAAAGGCTACAACTTGGTGACCTTCTTCTGATACACCTCCCAGCAGGGCCGGATTAACCCGAGGTCTAACTGGGCTATAGCCCAGGGGCCTCGGGCATCCAGGGGGCCCTTCAAACTCCTCAGCAGCATTATTGATCGGTCGGGGGCGGGGGCGCCCCCGGCCCGATCGATGCTGCTGAGTACTGTCAGTGCAGTCCTCCGTCCCGGCGCGCTGTAGTCTGCTTACTGAGGAGATCTCGCGAGAGTTCATGAACTCTCGCGAGATCTCCTCAGTAAGGAGCTTACAGCGCGCCGGGACGGAGGACTGCACTGACAGGTAAGTGCTTGGGGGGGTCCTCGCGGGGGGTGGGGGGCGGCGGACATCTCACATTGGGGGCCTCGCGGGGAATGGAGGGCCCCTTAGCCCAGGGGCCTCCATTCCCTTAATCCGGCCCTGCCTCCCAGGTATCCAGGTGTCTAACAGTAATCACAAATAGAAGCAGTATTTTAATAAACATAAAATGAGTATTTTAGAGCTACATACAGTAATGTGTGAAGTGAACTCAGCATATATTTATCACAAGCATCTTGTAAGAACTATATACACCACAGTGCAGTTGTGTTTGTGCATTGCAACAGATGTATAGTATGAGCACAACTGCACTGTGGTGTATATAGTTCTTACAAAATGGTATGCCAAAATTAAATCATTACTTTGTTCCCAAAACGTTCCCTATAGGCCTATGTATGCATTGCATGTGAATACATCAGATAGCATTTAATATTGCTGTATGGCAATTACATCTGAATGTTTATTGCTCCCATATAAAAGGCCCTGTTTATGTGACAAATGACAGTTTCTCTTTAACACCAACCTTCATTAAGTCTTTGTGTTAATTGCAGAGGTTATTGTATGTTTATTAAAATGCAATACATTGTTTTAAAAGACAAAAAGTAAAGAAAAAAAGAACATGAATGAAGGTTGGTGTTAAAGAGAAACTGTCATTTGTCACATAAACAGGGCCTTTTATATGGGAGCAATAAACATTTAAGGAAACACAGTTTTTGTATGTTATCTGTATTTTTTGATGCTTGAGCTTCCCGGGAATGATACTTTTTGGCAAGTTTGGCTAGACTGTCTCTTCCCTCTTACAAATGATAGGTAAAATATTTGTTCTGAAATTATTTACAGGATATATAATCTTATTCTATTTATTCCAACCACATTTAAAAGCATACGCAGCATGCTGACAAGTTAGTAATGACTGCACTTTAGATCATCTCTACTTGCCACATAGTCATCTTATGACAAATGTAAAAATAAATTATTAAAAAATCATGAAGAAGGTGGAGATGGGGAGTGTGATCACACCAAGGACAGGGTTCTTTTGAGGATTTACCTGTGGATATGAAGAACAAGTGTCCAGGCACTGTACAGCAGTGAGCATGATGCCATGGAAAAAACACTGGTCAGATAGGTAACCTGAGCTGATGGATAACCATAAGATAATGGCAGAACTACAAGCCCAAGAGGTCCAGGAGATACTGATAGCCATGCAGTACAACAATTCGCCATCTGACACCAAATTGAAGAAGGATATAGGCTGAGGGAAAACTCTTGGCTTTGATTCCATCAAATTTCGGGTTAAAGTGCCTATTCGACACAAAACTGAGAGAGGATGAGGCACATAAGCTGGAAGGGGTGGTTGTGAACAGAATGGGAATATGCATGTGGAGTGGGTAGCATGTGTGATTTAAAGTGCAGAGGTTATTGTTGTGGGTAGCATGTATGGTGCGAATATTTGATTGTGTCTGGGAAGCTTGTATTTTTTGTGTATAATTTGCCCCCTCTTTCACTTGGTACTATGTACCAGTGAATTTACTGGATGTCATTTGTGCTTAAACTGTGCACTGCAAACTGATTTTATTCTCTCTTTTGTTTTGTTGTGTGTTGTCCGTTGCACTCGCCTTTGCCTCATTGAACAATCATCATCATCATCATCATTTATTTATATAGCGCCAACATATTCCGTAGCGCTTTACAATTGGGGACAAACGTAATAAACTAATAAACAAACTGGGTAAAACAGACAAAGAGGTGAGAAGGCCCTGCTCGCAAGCTTACAATCTATGGGACAATGGGAGATTGACACATGAGGTTAAGTATACATTTTGCATCTTGGCCCAGCCAGACTGCAAAGGTAGGGTGACTCATAAGCTAAATGATCCTGTCACACAACAATGTTGGTCCGGGGGTAGTTGTCTTGTGTGAAATTGTGTAACAGGCTAAAGGTAGTGAGGTTAAGATGGTGGTTGAGGAATATTATAAGCTTGTCTGAATAGGTAGGTTTTCAGAGAACGCTTGAAAGTTTGTAGAACAGAGGAGAGTCTTATTGTGCGAGGGAGAGAGTTCCATAGAGTGGGTGCAGCCCGAAAAAAGTCCTGTAACCGGGAATGGGAGGATGTAATGAGGGTGGATGAGAGACGCAGATCTTTTGCAGAACGGAGTTGCCGAGTTGGGAGATATTTTGAGACAAGAGAGGAGATGTATGTTGGTGCAGCTTTGTTGATGGCCTTGTAGGTTAGTAAAAGTATTTTATATTGGATTCGGTAGAAGACAGGCAGCCAGTGTAGAGACATACAGAGTGATTCAACAGAGGAATAGCTATTTGCAAGGAAAATCAGTCTTGCCGAAGCATGCAAAATAGATTTTAGGGGTTTGAGTCTGTTTTTGGGAAGACCAGTAAGGAGGGAATTGCAATAGTCAATGCGGGAGATGATTAGTGCATGAATTAAGGTTTTAGCAGTGTCTTGTGTGAGATATGTGCGGATTCTGGAAATGTTTTTTAGATGTATGTAACATGATTTAGATATAGAGTCAATGTGGGGAACAAAGGATAGGCGTGAATCAAGGATTACACCTAGGCAGCGAGCTTGTGGGGTGGGATTTATGGTCATGTTATCGACAGAGATAGAAATGTCAGGTATGCTCTTGTTGGCGGGTGGGAATATTATTAACTCTGTTTTAGAAAGATTAAGTTTGAGTTGACGAGCGGACATCCAAGATGAAATGGCAGAAAGACAGTCAGTTACACGGGACAACACAGATGTCGAGATATCAGGAGAGGATAGATAGATTTGGGTATCATCCGCATAGAGATGATACTGAAAGCCAAAGGAACTTATTAGATTTCCAAGAGAAGCGGTATAGATAGAGAACAGCAGAGGACCTAGCACCGAGCCTTGTGGTACTCCAACTGATAGGGGAAGCGGAGCAGAGGTGGCTCCAGAGAAATTAACAGTGAAAGAGCGATTAGAGAGGTAAGATGAGAACCAGGATAGAACTGTGTCTTGAAGACCTAGGGATTGCAGCGTTTGTATGAGAAGAGAGTGGTCAACGGTGTCAAATGCAGCCGAGAGATCAAGGAGAATTAGGAGAGAGTAATGGCGTTCAGTTTTAGCAGTGATCAGATCATTAACAACCTTGGTCAGCGCAGTCTCTGTGGAGTGTTGAGAACGAAAGCCAGACTGAAGAGGATCCAACAGGTTGTTTGCGGAAAGAAAGCGTGTGAGGCGAGTGTAGGCAAGTCTCTCTAGAAGCTTGGAGGGGCAAGGGAGCTGAGAGATGGGACGGTAATTTGAGAGAGAGTTTGGGTCGGAGTTTTGTTTTTTTAGAATAGGAGTAATCACTGCATGCTTGTATAGTGATGGAAAGATGCCAGTAGAGAGTGAGAGATTACAGATTTGAGTTAGAGGTGAAATGAGCACAGAAGACAGGGATCTACCAATTTGCGAGGGAATAGGATCAAGAGGACAGGAGGTAGAGTAGGAAGATAAGAAGAGCGTAGAAATTTCCTCTTCATTTGTGGGGTCAAATGAAGAAAGGGTGTCAGAGGGTAGAGGGAAGGAAATGAGCTGATGGCTTGTTGAGGAAGAGGATACCATTTCTAGTCTGATCTTGTCAATCTTGTCCTTGAAGTAGGAAGCAAGATCCTGAGCACTGATAGTAGATGGAGGGTTCGGGGTGGGAGGATTGAGAAGATGATTAAATGTATTGAAAAGGCGTTTGGGGTTAGAAGCCTGAGCATAGATAAGAGATTGAAAGTATGTTTGTTTTGCAGTGTCCAGAGCATTTCGATAGGAGTGGTAGACAGAAGTATATGTGAAGAAGTCATTAGAGCTTCGAGATTTACGCCAGTGACGTTCTGCTTTACGGGACAGTTTTTGAAGATTTCGTGTTGCTTTGGTGTGCCACGGTTGACATCGAAGTCGACGTGTAGTATGAAGTGTCGCTGGAGCCACTTGATCAAGGGCCGTTGCTAAGGTTAGGTGAAAATGAGGTACTGCCATCTCAGGGGATGAGAATGTAGAGATAGGGGAGAGAAGGTGTTGAAGAGAGGTGGAAAATTGTTGAAGATTAATAGAATTAAGATTTCTACGAGTATGAGGAGGCTTGGTAGAGTTAGACAGTAGAGAGGTTAGAGCAGTGGGGGTGAGTGAGTAGCTGATAAGGTGATGATCCGAGAGGGGGAAGGGTGTATTAATAAAATTAGAAACTGAGCATAGTCTAGAGAAAACAAGATCAAGGCAGTGGCCATCCTTATGAGTAGATGATTCAATCCACTGGGAGAGGTCAAGTGAGGATGTTAGAGAGAGTAGTTTGGAAGCAGCTTTGGAAGGTGGGTTATCAATGGGGATGTTGAAGTCACCCATGATGATGGTGGGGATGTCTGAAGATAAGAAGTGAGGGAGCCATGCAGAGAAATCCTCAATAAATTGTTGGTGTGCTCCAGGGGGACGATAGATCACCGCAACACGTAGGGAGAATGGATTAAAAATGCGAATAGCATGTACTTCAAAAGATGTGAACGTGAGTGATGAATTCAATGAATTCAGAGCAAAGAAGGTGGATTTTGCTAATGATGGCTGTAACAGGGAGTTACATATACATAATCAGTTAGTTACCAATATTAAATGAAAAACTATCACATTCGATTTTTACTGTTCACTCCGGGTGTTTATATGAGCTAAAGGGTATGGAAAGTGAACAAACTTAATGTTGTGCTGGAGTAAAGTTTTGGCACTCTGCCAAAGGTCCCATTTTAACTTCAGCTCAGAGATGATGTTAATGACTATTTCAATGCACAAAGAAGAACCTGGCCAGCAGGATGGTGCAACTACATAAATGTATTTAGTATTACTCAACAAATATAACACTTATAAATAAAAATAACCCCGTTGCCCCCTTACTTTTTAATCAATAACATGATCATACAAGCTGCTGAATGGAAGAAATCATTAAGAGTTCAAGTTAGCGAGAAGCGAGTCCAAAGTAAAGGAGGAAGGTTCTCTGACTATATTTTATGTGTATTCATGGATCAAAATCAAATGCAACAGTGGTAAATGAGATTCATACCACACCACAAAACAGTTGGATGAACCATCCACCAATATTTGGCTTATGTGCCTGATAATATATTATGAACAAATGCATTTTTTACACAATAGTTTCACATTTTATGTGGACATCACTGCAATAAGTATTCAATTTGCAAATCCCAATATCAATATGTGGTGATTGATATAGAATAATTTTCATTCAGAGAGAGAAAATGCAGAGCAAATAAGATGATCATTAACTAAGTTTTATAACACAGAGCCGTCTGATTATAGTTAAGGACTTCTTCTTGACTGCTATTGGTTGCAATTTCCTTATTTGCCCCTGGGTTGAATACCATGCATATGTTAGTATATTAAGGATTAATCAACATAACAATTTAATAAACTGAACATATGCACAAAAATAGTCTGGCTACTTTTAAAATATCTTTTTCCTAACAGTGGTAGCAATTGAAAGGCTTAGAAAACTGATTTTGACAGTGATACTTTTGGGACACGGGAAATATGAACACAGTCTCAGCATTTTTGATACAGTAGAAACATTCAATATGTTTGATGAGTGGTACGAATTCAAGGTTCTTGAGAAAAGACTAAAACATTGTGAGCTTTTGAATGATGTGTTATACAACAGTGAGAGTTTCACTGTTTTAGAGAAATTGTTGTCTATTGTGTCTATGCTGCCTGTGTTCATTGTTTGCTGTGAAAGAGGCTTAATTTTCTTGAATCTCATTAAAAGTTGAGGTCAGGAATAGAAGCAGACAGCTTAAGTTACCTGGTGGTGAGCAACATGAAATAGCTTCGGTGAAAGAAGTTAACCTTTCACAGGCTGTGCAGCTATCACAGAAATCTAGTGAATGAACCTGCTGGTGAAGCATAAAGGTAGAAGAGATACAGTTGAGATATACATAACATCTCTATCTATCTCTCTCTCTCTCTATGGGAGGGGGTCAATTCAGTGCAAAGACCCATCAGAGCCTTGCATGATGAGACTTGGTGCTATGTTAGGGTACTAAAACATCAATGATCTTTTCTCGCACCTCGAGGTGCAAGTATTCTTACTTCATCTATTACCCTGCTGTGCAGCACTCTGAATGAAGAATCAAACACTAGGTCATGCTCCAACTCTTTTGTCACTTAGGAGTTTGTCAGGTAGGGTGTCCTGGCATCAGGCGCTTATAATGTGCTATGTTTAAGAATCACCCAAGGCAATGGTGGAAAAATCACAATTAATCAAACAGATTTCATCATACAATGAATACAATCTCTGAAGCCCAATAGAAGCATCTCTGAAGAATAGAATTGTGTTACAAAAAGACTTTCTATTCCTCTACTAAACTAATCAGAATCAATCTGAGAAACATGCACACATCATACATACACACATATTGATAGACAGCTTTTACAACCAATCATAAGTTCTTAATACATTTATACTGACTCCCTAATTCTGTGTGGACTAATGGGCACTAAAAAACACTAATCCCTGGACTAATCAGAATCACAAAAAAGGTGGTCAGATCTAGTGCCATAAATATATATATATATATATATATATATATATATTATATATAAATATATGCTTTGTTAAATTACTCTAATAAACCTTAGTAGTAAAAACATCATGAAGAATCAGAAGAAGGAAAGATAAAAGGGTGTTAAAACATTAAGGATGCGTCTGCCTTGTTAGATCATATGCAGTGTCTTTTCTGCCTCTGATTTATTCTAAATAAATGCCACTCTTTATAAAAGAGGAACGTTAGGACTATGTATACTTAAACATTAATCATGCTACTACTCATTTACAACATACCCATAAACCAGACGACTCTCTACTTCCTATATTTAAAGGGTACAACCAAACCGCCAATCAGCATCAGGAGGAGTGCCCAGTTCTCATTTTATTGACCTACTAACAATCAATGAAAACTAGGGCTCTATTAGGTTATCACTTTAAATACTAACAGCAAACCCCCTTATTTAGAATAAGGAGACCAAGGCCCCTAGGCATAACCAGAGTAGTGGCTTCTTAGCCCCCTGTAAATTCTACTCTACAAGACATACAATTAAAAAAACAATCAACTTGCATTAAATAGCATTATAAAAAGGATAAAATAACAGGATGATATATAATAAAAACATAAAAACGCATTAAACAAACACAGGTATTGATTCACATAGATGCAATGTGAACTCAATAATTACCTGGCATTAAAAAAAACTAGAAGAAATCTATATTTTACATTTACAATTAAAAGTATGTATAAAATATTACATTTTAAGAAAAAAAATAGAAAACAAATCACGCTTCTCTGTTTGGCTGTCAGATGGGCGAGTCTGGGTTTGGTGGATGCTGGGAGAACGTTTCCTGCCTGACTGCAGTATGGCAACTGTGAAGTTTGGAGTAGGAGGGATAATGGTATGGGTCTGTTTTTCAGGGTTTGGGCTAGGCCCCTTATCTCCAGTGAAGGGCAAACTTAATGCTTCAGCATACTAAGTCATTTTGAACAATGCTATGCTTTCAACTTTGTGGCAACAGTTTGGGGAAGGCCCTTTTCTATTCCAACATGACTGTGCCCCAGTGCACAAAGCAAGGACTACAAAGACATGGTTTGATGGGTTTGGTTTGGAAGAACTTGACACCCCGGCCTCGTGTTCCCCTGCTATACCAGGCCGACTGGCTTGCCTAGTCCTGGTTATGTGAAAACTGGGGGAATCCCACGCAAATTTTTTTCCCAATTTTCACGTAACCAGCAGTAGTCTGGCAGCACTAGGGTTAATAGTGGTCAGACGGGGGGCCCCACACTTTTATCTATTTTTAAACATTTAACAGCCGCTGGGACCTGCGGCTCTATAGACAGGCAGTGTAACAGTGATGTGTTTACTAATCACGCACTTAGGAAGCAGCGTGTTGTATCTAGCGATTTTAAAAGCAAATTTGGGAGAGTTTGCTTAATCGCAGCTTCATACTTTTGAGACTTGTATAGCTAGAGTGGCAAATAGTTGGGACTTTGGTCTGTATCGATTTCTGCAATAGCGATTTTACCAGAAACACATTTATGGCGATTTTACATGAAATCTCAGGTTCATACATCAACGAGTTTCAACTCTCCTGAGAAAATCGCTGGATTTTCACAATCGCAGCTTGATACATTTACCCCTAGATATTTTGTTTTGTTTTACAAAAGGATTTACAAGCTGCAATAAAGCAGAGCCCCACCAGAAGGATTTAGGTGAGCAATACGGGGGAGTTTTTATTTGTAATATAGTACTTTTTTATTGGTGTGTGTTTATGTTACTATATTTTTTTTCGCACGTGCACTACAGGTTCAAGCGGGCCTTGGATGTCAGGGCATGCTGGCTCTTATAGTCCTACAGGTGCCAGCATGCTAAGTCACAGCCATAACTATGCTTCCACTTGTAGTTCTAATTTTAGGCAAGTCAGGGCTTGCTGCGACCTGTAGTGCACCAGCAAAAAAAAAAAGTGATTTAACCATTTAAACTTTATTAGCCTACAGCCACCACATCAGGGGTGTTTGGGAAGATACCTTATTTTATTTTCAGGCTTGATTCCCCTAGAGAAATCAGCCCTGTGCTTACAAGGCTAGGGCTGGTTGACATTATGAAAGGGGGATCCCCCACTGTGGTTATATTGTCACCAGTCCAGCCTGTCATAGCCTTGTGCTGGTACTGGCTTTTTCTTTTGGAGACCCCACGCTGTTTGTCCCCCGGGTTTGCCTTTACCAGTCTAGGCTGTGAGAGCTGGTACTGGCAACACTTTTCCTTATTAATAATTTTTCATAAATTTTTCATAAATCAGTATTTGTCATGAAGATGATGAAGACTGGCATATAAACAGCATTATACACTTAATATCGTGCTTTATAAGTGCACATGCATTTCCGGGGGGAGTATGGTTGCAAAGCTGAAACTTAAAGGAATTGACGGAAGGGCACCACCAGGAGTGGAGCCTGCGGCTTAATTTGACTACCACCAAAGATCTTGGTGGTAGTAGCAAATATTCAAACAGGCGTTTCTTGCTGGTTCCCATAGATTTTAAGATCTCATCATATGGGCATAGATATGTCATTTTTGTGTGTATCTTTATTTAATAAATTACACCTAAACTGTGGCCAAATCAGCATCAGGCTCTCAGTGTTGTTTGCTTGATGCAGAATATATTGTACGTCTCCCTCTTTTTACGGTCTATCAAGAAAATATATCAAATACAGATGCTTTGAATATATTGGTATTCAATGTATGCTAATGACTTACATGAATATAAGTTTAGCGCAGTGAATTTTTGTTTTTGTTTTGTACAGAGGAATGGCACATTCTATTACCACAGCTGCTCATATTAATTATTCAACCTTTAGCACCATTTGGGATTCTTTCTTGTTTTGCACTTCTCCAATAATCTACTTTGAGCGAGTTAAGTTTGATTGAGTTCAGAAGTTGATTAAGTACCCCTGAAGCAAATTCCAAGCCATGCTGAGTCCTTGCTGAGTCCTTTTTCACTCATATGTAATCTTATATCGTAATGCAGAACAATGAATAATAATTGAAATAAAGATGGATTAAAATGTATTTCACTTGTTCAGAATTATATCAGTAAAATGGGAATGAGAAATGAAAATAAAGTTTAACTTGTCTATGTTCAAGTAGCTTTGTCATTTGGCCTCCAGAAAAAACAAAGCAGATAAACCGTTCTCTTTGTCCCTTCCAAAGCTTCACAGTTGCACCTGATTTTAATTGATCTTGAGTGTAAAGTTCACCTGCTATATTAATCCATTAGCTAAAACAAAATTCCACCTCCCAAGATTTACCACCTATAAATTCCGATAGTGGTAGATGGCTTGAATAAATTTTTTCACCGAAGTATCCATACTTGGAGACATAATAATACTGCTTAAGGTTGGGAACTGCCAAAGTATTTAATTTAATTCTAGATCTTTTCCACTCAGGCCAAAAATGATATATTTTGAGAAAAATACGCCTGGGTGTGAATATTGGAGAATGCTGGAGCCACATAAATGATTATACAACCCAAATTCTTATAACTAAATTTACCCTTCCAATCATACTTAAGGGTAGCTTTTTTCCATGCATGTACTCTGAGTTTAAGAAACTCAACAAGGGGAAAAATGTTATACAAAATATAATCTGTAAGGTTGTTTGAGACCTAAATACGCAAATACTTAAATTTAATAGTATGAAAATAATGTTTTTTGTGAGGTGTGTGGAAGAAGGGTTTTCTGGATGTTGGACTTTTTCTGGCCGTATTTATAGGAAACAAGGTAGAACAAATCCACCTTGTTCCCTACAGATATGGATGCTAGGACACAGTGGTCTTTTCCACATGATTTTGTATGGGTGAACTCATTTAAATACCTAAGTAATGTCGTTACTAGGGATCTTTAAAAATCTTTTTCTGTAAACTTGACTTTAGTGCTGGAGACATAGATAAAAGCTCAACTCAGCAATTCTCAGAACAGGGCATCTGCCACCTACTAAATGATTTTCTATTATTATTAGCTGAAAAACAAAAAGACCTGGACAACAGGGGCTGGAGAAAGAACTTAAGGATTTTCAATTTCCTGGAAGTGATCATGATGCCTCATCTGGAAGATTACCTTTTCTAGTATGCTAGTCCCTTCCATTCTTGATGATATGTTCCTCCTTCATAGGGTACATCTTACCCTCCGCCCTTAATTAAAAGACCCTTCAACCCCAAGAGATGTTATTTTACACCAACATTATTGCAAGACCAAGGAACATATTTGCAGAGAGGCTAGGATGACATCTGATATATGCATAGAAAGATTAAAGCTCCAGATATTTCAAGATTTGGCCCCTTTGACCTGGTCAAACGCAGTGAAATAAGAGGTAAAAAAAACCTGAGGTCCTATAAAATCAAATACAGATGGGGCTTCTCCTTTACCATCCAAGTTTGTGCAGAAAGCAATCTCTTAATAATTAATACCAGATGATTCCCTTCACCTGTTACATAAACTAATTCTCTTAAGCCTCCCCATCTTATCCAAAGAATCAACCTCGCCCAAGCAGTGCAGTCCCACTGCCTCAAAGATCCCAAAAGAAGGAATGACACATGATAAATTCGAGACAGTTCTTTGTAGGATACATGAACTCTCTCCATTGTATATGGACCTCCTGATGTTCATCTCTGGAGGTCTCATCATTAATTTTATCAAGTTCCCTTTATTTTTTATTTCCATTTAGTTCCCTTTAATTAAAACCTGTGTTTGTTTTGTTTTTTGTACTTCAAGTTGTGAATTATTGTTAATTCACCTCTTTATTTTCAGAATTTATCCATACAGTAGAGCTATAATTCAGTACTAATCTTACCTTTTTTTATTACCTAATCAACCACAACATAGCCTCATTTTGGCCTAGTACAATAAGTTTTCTCTCCTATACTGTAGCCGTAGCTTTTGGGTAAACCTGTGCCTGTATGCAGCAAAACATTATGTATTATGTGCTTGTTTCTTTTTCTTCTCCATTCTCACTATTAAGTTAAGTTTCTATTTGTTCATTGGTTATCTTCTAATTAAGATATGTTTTTAATCTTTAGGATTGCAAACATTTCAATCTATGTACTATCCACTCTTACTATTAAGCTAGTAGCTCCCCATTTGTATACTTCACAAACTGTTTAATATACATATAGATAGTTCCCCATGCTTTCTAGGGTGGTTAAACCCTGCAATTCTTCAATCCTAGCTCACTTTGGTGCTGATGACACCCACTCACAATCGCTTAGACTGACTTCAGACACTTTGGGGTGTTCCTGTCTATTTCTCCTATTGGTGTGATCAAATAGGCAGGTCGATATTATGTTCCTTGTCATCCTCTTCCTCTCCTCCAACCCAATTATCTAACCCCCCCCCCCCCTGGTGGTCTTTACCTCTCACATACTTTTACTATCTGTCCAAACCACTTTTATTAACTCGATGCCCATTAAACTGTTGATTGTGAACCTTAATGGTTTTAACTGTCCCCAGAAAAGATCCACTATTCCATACTTTAAAGCAAATTCAATTTGTAGTATTAAACTAAAGCACACATTTTACCAGTTTACATCAATCATTTTTTTCCAAATGTCCATCATACCTGTTTATCCTAACTATATATAAAGAAGGGAGTTGCCATCCTAGTAGTTAAACACTTTTTAGTTTTGCAGCATCTTATGCAGTCATGGATCCTGAAGGGAGATTTATTGTCTTAATAGAAGTACTTGACAGAATCCCTTTGATAAATGTTTAATAAAAATTAATCCATGTTTTTCTCTATGCCCTCAATGAATACCTAGCCCAGCGCAGGAAAGGTAGGGTCGTTCTGGCAAGTTATTTTAACATAATCATAGAAAGCCACATAGATAGGCCCAAACCCGTTCCAACAGTGGCTTTCAAAAACTCTAAAGCTATGTTACTCCTAATTACACAACACCTTTCGTTTCACCCTTTGAGTGTGAGGGAACTATCCACAAGAGACTACACAATCTATTCTCTACATGATGTGCATACCAGACTAGGGGCTAGATTTACTAAGTTGCAGGTTTGAAAAAGTGGGGATGTTTCCTATAGCAACCAATCAGATTCTAGCTTTCATTTATTTAGTACATTCTACAAAATGACAGCTAGAATCTGATTGGTTGCTATAGGCAACATCCCCACTTTTTCAAACCCGCAGCTTAGTAAATTAGCCCTAGATCTTTCTGAACCTGAAGCCCATTCTATATGTTATCAATGCAAAGTTACTCCCTTGTAAATGGTTGGTCCATAGTCCAGTATCTATGCATGAAGTCAGAGGCCAACGTCCACCTTGTTGCCTTAAGGATAACCTCAATCCCCAACTGAAATTACATTTCGGTTTAGAATTACAGAATTATTTAGACACTAATTATACCCAGGAGATCTCCTCAATGTTATCGTAAAATGCCCAAAAAATCTGTGATCCGGAGTAACCTGCAAAGAACCTTTGCTTATGCCAAAAGAATAAGGTTGCAAAAACTAGACAACCGTTCCCTTAAGGTCCTAGATATAATAAAAAGTTAAGCTCCTAGATATAAAACATAAAATCTTCAGATTCAGGGAAGAGCACATCAAGTTATTGGTTGGTAGAGAACATAAAAAGCCCTTAAATAGCTTACCAAATCTTTTATGAAAAAGGTAGACAGATTTTTACAGATTAGGGTCAGAATGTCAAACCACAACATTCCAACCATTAAAACCCCTCAGGCAGGGTTACCAGTGACCCCAAACAAATCACAGGTGAATTGCTCAGTTTTTACTGAAAGCTCTATAACTCTGTCCAAAACACTGGTTCAAGACTCTGGCACAGTACATACTACCTTGACTGGGTGAGCTAAACCCTAAGATCACAGAAGAAAAGGTAACCCAAGTTATTAAATGTTTGATATCCAAAGAGGCTCTGGGCCCAGGATGTTTTAATGCATCCTATTACAAAACTTTTAATAATATACTTGTCCCATCACTAATGTCCCGTGGTGTTATGAAAGACAGTTGTTTTTTCAAAAAGGCCCTTGACACCTTAATCATAGTAATACCCAAAGAGGGTAAAGACCCCACTAACTGCGGCCTCTATAGATCCATCTAACTGTTGTCCTCAAGACCTATGCAAAAAGTTTGACAACATGATCTTGACCAAAACTGGTCCAAAGCGACGACTTGGTTTCATCCCTGGGCCTCACACACAACAATATCAGCAGGGTTATTGGCCTCACTCACTTTTTATATTTATCTTATATTGAAGCAAAACAGAATTACAGCAGTGGAGCACTACACATATATAAAACATAAGTAATGTTATCAAACATGACAGTCTTAAACTAAGTAGCATAGTAAAAAAGCAGTTCAAATAGTACATTATTGATTAAGCAAAAAAAACCTCAGAGAAATGGGTCATTGAATCTCAGTAAAACAATTGATTGGATAATGCACGGCATGCAAGTAATAGGTAGGTCTCTCATATATACCCAGGTTCATACCATGTAGTGTAGCGTAAACAATTCCAGATCTATATTTTTGTCGATGGTCGCAACGTGTTAGCAGACAAATTATATAAAAGGATCAGTTGGCCATTTTTAGTTGAAACTCTCCACCAGTTTAGATTTTGTGATTTTCTGAGGCTTATCGAAGCTCTCCTCTGGTCTACAAACTTTCAAGCGTTCTCTGAAAACCTACCTAATTAGACAAGCTTATAATATTCCTCAACCACCCTCTTAACCTCACTACCTTTAGCCTGTTACACAATTTCACAGAAGACAACTACCCCTGGACCAACATTGTTGTGTGACAGGATCATTTAGCTTATGAGTCACCTTACCTTTGCAGTCTGGCTGGGCCATGATGCAAAATGTATACTTAACCTCATGTGTCAATCTCCCATTGTCCCATAGATTGTAAGCTTGCGAGCAGGGCCTTCTCACCTCTTTGTCTGTTTTACCCAGTTTGTTTATTAGTTTTATGTTTGTCCCCAATTGTAAAGCGCTACGGAATATGTTGGCGCTATATAAATAAATGATGATGATGATGATCTTTATGCCTCAAACAAGACCTTCTGCTATCTCAATACTGCTTCAATGCTTCATGCTGTACATGTTACTTCCTATCCTGATCTATTTGAAACTACATTATCTGACATGAGCAAGAGTTTTTTGGCCCAGGTATATGATCACTCTAAAGTTAAGCCTGTTATTGAGAAATGTTTGAAATATGGTCAGCATTCTGAATCACCTTTTTTGTATGCAACAGAGCATCTGCTAGTTGTTAAACAATTTCTACAGTTTGGTGTTCCTGTTGCAAGGTACATGTTGGTAAATCTACCCACATGCTTTAAGAGTTGCTATGCACAGGTTTTCTATTAAGAAAAGTCTCAGATGCTGATCTCGCTTTAGCCCCTGTTGCAAGACAGTTTTTCCTTGAGCAACATCCTGTGACAAATTTCACATTTATGCCGATTTTATCACCGCAAAAAGTGGGGAGATGATCGTGGTAGATTACTTCTTCAATTTGAATTCTAATGAATCAAAATACTTGGATGTCTGTCCCCTTTGGGACTGAATGGCGATTTTAAGCTCTCTTGTTTTCTGTAATGGCTATATATTTAATTGTGTAGCTATCTCTATTGAATGTGGGATATAACAAGCTTTATTAAATAATTTTTTTTGCGTCACTTACTCTAGTCTTTTCTGTCATCTGTTTCCCTGACCTGACCAATCTTTTTGTGAGTTCTTCACTCCTTATGATTTGTTCCTACCTCCCTTATTTGCCTGCCAGCACCCTTGTTATTATTCATGATAACATGGGCTGCCTATGACTTGCCTTGTTTTTTTTTTCACTATGTTGATGTACCCAATCCATATTCTATGATCAATCACTATTATAATAATGTGTTATTATAATCACGCTGTTAGAGTACATGTGGTGGCTTTTGTTTTTTTGCATACATTTATTAATACTATGTGCTTTCCTGGCTGCATATGTGGCTGACCATTGTAGCACTATGACAGAGTGCTTTGCTTTGTTGTCTTTTAGGATTGTGTTAGGTTCTATGGTAATGTAGTCACAACATACCTTGCTTTGCGTGATGATTTCTAGTCTCTTTGGTGCTGTATTTGTACATTTAGGAAGATAAGGAATTAAGTGTTAGTATGCCATAATAAAGATCCTCCACGGCGTATAACATAAAATATATATATATCTCTGTACATATGAAAGTTAATTAAGTTTATTACTTGCCTTATACATAGTAAGTTTAGATATGGTTGCTGGCGCTATTTGGCATGTTTTGGAGCTTTTTCCTAATACAACATAACTACAGTGTAGTTGTGTCCATACCCATAAATGTTTGTGTGGTTGCCATCTTATTTGCAACCATGGTTAGGTACCAGGTCATTGAGCTACCTTTGACTAGTAATGCAGTGAAAGATTGCACTCTGTTGCTCAAGTGCAACATAGTTGGAGCGATTGAGGTGGCAGCCAAATCTCCTCCCTAGCCTGCAGAGGAAGATTAGGAGAAGTAAGTTAACAAATATCTCATGAAAATGAATTGCTATCTTTAAAATATACCAAATAGGCCCAAATCCTTGATGATTTTGGAATGTTACATTTAAAATAATGTGTGATTGTTATATGTCCCTTCCAAAGCTTCACAGTTGCACCTTTTCACACTGATGTTACAAGTTACAAGGCTCTACTTTATTTAATGTGGCAAGTGCCATATCCTCTGTAACTTGTGACTGTGTGTTTCTGAATGTGGTTTTCGAGAGTCAGGTAAGGGTTTCCTAAGTCAACCCGCTGGCATATCCTACAAGGAAACACAACCTGAAGAGAGAAACCGACTCGGATGGAGGCACTCTGGCGAGATGAGAACACTGAAAAGGTGAGACAAGTCTATCTATGAAGCAAATATTAAATAAACCCCATCACTTCTCCTACAGCAGGTGGTGCATTGAGCGGGCACTTCTGACATCAAGAGCTGCTGTGTAGCTGTATCTCCCACTGAAAAACTGTTTCCAGAATCTCTGACTTCAATTAGTTTTGAGCTGCAGTGCAGATGTTCATTCCCCGCATATCTGATTGTTGAGCTGCCTCATTAAAAGACCCCTCTTGCCTTCCTACCTATGCCAGTGATGGAGTTGGACAGCAGAGGAGAGAGAATTTAACATGATCTTATATAACAACACAGTGACATATAAAAATTATAAGGACCAGATTAAAGGCCACATGGGCCTGGGGCTGAAAAATGATCCAGGGCCTATTGTGAGTGCTGACCCATCGGAGGTGTGGCCGGTGATGTGTGGGTGCGGCCAGTTGTGTGAGCATGGCCATCACCATGGAGGGCATAACTTCCCTCCATCCACGAACATCTCCCTCCCATGTTCTCTTATTTAAAGAATTCATCACTAAATTGTTCACAGAACATGTATGTAAAGTGAAGTCCCAGCTGTCCCTCGTGCCAGGACAAGCTCCCTGCCCCTGGGAATACTGTCTGCTACAAAAGGAATGTTCCTCACACTAATCTTTTATAGATAGTGACTTTGCTACACTGCATCGGCATCACATTTTTTAAGAGTGAAAAACTTCAGAATGTATACTTGCTTAATTGTGTTGTTGTAGAGAAAGATAGAAAAACCGCACCAGGTATGGCTATTACATACTGCCCCTTAGTTTATCAAATAGTAAGAAATATTCAAGAGGGATATATACACTCTTGAAGGGTGCACCCAACACATAATTTTGCAAGTATCAAATAAGGAAAGAAAGGAAAGCAATGTGTATCTAGAGCCACTCCGGGGTAGCAATTTCATTAAAATGTAACTTTTATTAAATATACATATATAAAAGGATTGGAGGACCGGAAGAGCAAAATAATAAAAACAATAAAAAATAAAAACAGTGAATACAGTAATTTAAAAATGCAACACAAATTGCATGGTCTCACTACTTCTCAAAAGTTGAAAGTTATATTGGATCCGATTACATTAATCAATCCATGAGGTATATAAAGAAATATACCAAGATTTATTGAAAAGAATTAATGAAAAGGGAAACCAGAAATATATTTCAAATGTGAAGCATGATCCCACAAGGCCTCAATGACTATAACAGCTATATGGCCTTCCTCTGAATAGAATTATTATCATAATGACTCCTTCTCCATCCCCTGACCATTCGTGGTAGATGTTAGATAAGCCGAATCCCTTCTCTCTTTCATTTAGAGGACATTTGAGATGACAGTTGTATGTCTTTATGTTTCTATTTATATTTTGAAAAAACCATCAATAAAATATTTTATATCAATCTTTCTTGATGACTTTTTTATAAGCTGTATAATAAAGACATATTATGGGAAACTACTGTCATCTTGACATTACTCCTGTTAATCTGAGGAGATCTATAGAATGATTGTTTATTTGATATATAATAATGATGTATTGATAAACAGTAAGGTTAGTTAATATTAGAGATGGTCACTGACCCCCGTGTTTTGGTTTTGGATTCGGTTTTGGATCTGGATTACCGTCGTGTTTTGGTTTTGGTTTTGGTTTTGCAAAACCGCCATTGCGTGTTTTGGTTTTGGTTTTGGTTTTGTTTGGTTTTGTTTTGCTATTTTGTTGGAAAATACATGTTTTTGTGCCTAAAATAACCCAATTTAGTGCTCCAACTGTTTTAGAGATAAGTAATCTAATTGTTGAGGTAATAAATCATCCAAAAAAACTGTTTAATTCTTCGTTGGTAGGCCTTCATTTATTCTACACACAAAACAGATTGTATTCCTCTCCATCTATGCATATTGGCAATGCAGCCATCGTCTTTGAATCTATATTACTAGAAGCAGGAGTATTTTTGTTCACCATAAAAAAAATATAAATTAGCCAACTTTAGTTCCGAATTTCTGTTTAATAGTTATTGTATATGATATAAAAAATATGACGTCAACAACGAGGAAATGTAATGCGTTATTTCTTTCTTATTATTTCAGATTGCTAGGCATTCGGAAGGTTGTCTTGAGTAGTCATCATCATGTTGGTATTCAGCAAAGTATCTACTTTTCCTGGATTTCACCTACTTATCTTTGTGCCTCTGTTGTGCCATGTGGGAACCATATTTGGTGAAACAACCCTGGCTCCAGAAACTGTAAATGAAACTAGAATTTGTACTGGTTCCTATATTTGCAAGGAAGGAGTCATTTTACCCATTTGGGAGCCACAGAATCCATCCTATGGTGACAAAATTGCAAGAGCTACTGTATATTTTGTCGCCATGGTCTACATGTTCCTAGGAGTATCAATCATAGCTGATCGGTTCATGTCCTCTATTGAAGTCATTACATCTCAAGAAAAAGAAATAACCATCAAAAAATCAAATGGTGAGACCACAAAGACAACAGTGAGGATATGGAATGAGACTGTTTCCAACTTGACCCTTATGGCTCTTGGGTCAACTGCCCCTGAAATTCTTCTTTCTGTGATTGAAGTTTGTGGACATAACTTTCAAGCAGGGGATCTTGGTCCCAGTACTATTGTAGGCAGTGCTGCATTCAATATGTTCATCATCATTGCCATTTGTGTCCATGTGGTACCTGATGGAGAAATAAGGAAGATAAAACATCTCAGAGTTTTTTTTGTCACTGCAGCATGGAGCATTTTTGCTTACACTTGGTTGTATATGATCTTGTCAGTTATTTCGCCCGGTATTGTCGAAGTCTGGGAAAGTTTACTCACTTTCTTTTTCTTTCCAATTTGCGTTGTGTTTGCTTGGGTTGCAGACAGGAGGCTCTTGTTTTACAAGTATGTCTACAAGAGGTACCGAGCTGGGAAACAAAGGGGAATGATCATTGAAACGGAAGGTGATAGACCGTCATCCAAAGCTGATATTGAAATGGATGGAAAGGTTCTCAACTCCCACACAGAGAACTTCCTTGATAGCTCATTAGGTCTAGACGTTGACCAGAAAGACCAAGATGATGAAGAAGCAAGAAGGGATATGGCTAGGATCTTGAAAGAACTGAAGCAAAAGCACCCTGAGAAAGAAATGGAACAGTTGATTGAGCTGGCTAACTATCAAGTTTTAAGTCAACAGCAAAAAAGCCGAGCATTTTATCGTATCCAAGCCACACGTTTGATGACTGGAGCTGGCAATATATTGAAAAGACATGCAGCAGATCAAGCAAGGAAAGCTGTCAGCATGCACGAGGTTAATACTGAAGTTGTAGAAAATGACCCAATCAGTAAGATTTACTTTGAACAAGCAACTTATCAGTGCCTAGAAAACTGTGGGACTGTGGCAATAACAGTTGTACGTCGTGGAGGTGATTTGACCAACACAGTGTTTGTAGACTTCAGAACAGAAGATGGTACTGCCAATGCTGGTTCAGATTATGAATTAACTGAAGGGACAGTTGTTTTCAAACCTGGTGAGACCCAGAAAGAAATTAGGGTTGGCATTATTGATGATGACATCTTTGAAGAAGATGAAAACTTTGTGGTCCATCTTAGCAATGTTCGAGTTAACTCTGAGATCACAGGAGTGAATGTTGAAACCAACCATGTAACATCTCTTGCATGTCTCGGAGCACTCTCTACAGCCACAGTTACCATCTTTGATGATGATCATGCTGGTATCTTTACTTTTGAGGAGCCACTTTCCCATATAAGTGAGAGTGTTGGCACCATGGAGGTGAAAGTGCTGAGAACCTCTGGCGCTCGAGGAACTGTTATTGTACCCTATAAAACTGTTGAGGGCACAGCAAGAGGTGGAGGGGAAGACTTTGAAGATACGTGTGGACAACTAGAGTTCCAAAATGATGAGATTGTGTAAGTACCACGAAACAAACATAAATTCACTTTTACCATTGATGTACAGTGTTTATTCCCAATACTAATTTCTTCTTTTTTTTACAGAATTTTTGAAGGAAAATTATTTTAAATTATACATTAATGTTCACAAATGTGATAACTGCATGTTTAACAAAATGTTTTTATTTCAGCTGTTTTACAGACTTACACGGAACCAACAGTATATTGTTCCTTTGTGAAAGTATGGTTTACCGGGTCAATTGTGTGTGTAATCTTATAGTTTATATTATGAGTTAAATTTTGTGATGTACTGAGTATGAGGAGATAATAATTAGATCATATCATATATACTAGAAATATATTTAATGCACTGCTGAGGCATATAGTTTTACAGGCCATATACAGTAGGTACCATTTCTGAACATACAAAACAATTAACCTGTGGTTCTCTATATTCTCGTGTCTTCCTGTCTGGATCCTGTGCAATCACGATTCTAATCGGTTTGGCCAAAAACTAAATATCCAATTGAATCTTATTAAGGATCTTGTGTTTTAAAGATCTATCATCTCATGATGAAAAATCAGACCCATTTTGACTGTTGCCCAAGTTCTAATGTCCTCCCCTTAATTCTCTCGATCCTGGATTTAGCTAGAGTTGTGACCTTTTACAAAAAATAATAAGAAATATCAATTGCAGCCATAGACTTATCATTGGTTCTTGGTGCAGTTTTTAAACTGTTCTAGTAGCAGAATACTGAAACAATATATATGATCATATACCAATATACATATACATTATACCAAAGGGGTAAACTCAAACAAACACAACCCGTCATATGAAAGTTAGAATCAGAAGTTATTAAATGGCAACTCAACCAGAAAAATGCCATGAATAAATGTTGAATGAATGGACAACTTTCTGGATAATATCACTGTTACTATTAGCCTATGTCACACTCATCTATGGTTTGCAACACATGGTAAATGAAGCTCTTTAAATATTTACTGATTAGGTGATTAGGTCTATGAGATGAGAACTGAGAGAGACAGTCACCTATAACATTTACAACGTGCCTCATACATTAATTTTCTTTGTTTTATGTAGGGTAAAAATAAGTTTACTGTTTACATGAAAAAAAAAACAAATGTCAGGACGGCAGAGCTTTTTATTCTGTGTACATCTAATAATTAGTCTTTAAACGTATAGCCAGGGATTTTAGGTGTCTCTTACAACTGATTTTTCTTTTTCAAGAAATTATATTGCTTCCCTTGTGTATATAGAAATAAATAAGTAATAATTTTGCATTTGTAAGTAATACACTAATTGTGATCTGCAGCATTGGGTTTCTGTACTCTAACTTGTTAGTTAACACGTTTCCATGCTGTTGCTTAGAGCCGGAGTTTGAAATATAATTATTTATTAAAAGCCATTCCTTACGCAATGGAAAATGGAATGTTATATCCACAATGTAGACAGTGCAGTTAACATTTAGTTTGATGTGTTTGGTATTTGCTTGCTAGAGGTAAGCCATCACAAAATGACTTGCATTTTATCTTAAGGAAATATTTCATGAAAAACACTTGCAAGTAGCAATAGTTCTTGGAGAGAATTTGTCACCAACACACAGTAAGTGTATCCTTAAAGTTGACTGGGCTAATATTCATGAGACTTAACCTATTCACTTGGAATCAGTACATCATGAATATAAGTCAGGCCTCATGAATATTAGGCAGCGATACCCCTGTTTTCTAGCAAATTAATAGGCTGCGTATTTTTTTAGCCCATGAACTGCATTCCTCCACTTTTGTGTAGGTGGCAGGTATACTTTTAATATACTGGTCACATACATGCAGTGGACTGAACCTGTTATGTGGGCTGAACCAATATTCATAGGAATTCAGCCCATCAATTCACATACAGCTAAGGGGGTATGGCCACATGACAATGGGGTGCGGTGGCACCTCTGGGGTGTATCTAGCACTTTCCTAGTTCTAGGTCACCCCTTAAAACACCACCACTCCTCTCAAAAGATCTATTCACTGCTGTGCATACCACATACTTGCCAACTCTCCCGGAATGTCCGGGAGACTCCCACATTTTGCGAGAGTCTCCCGGACTCCCGGGAGAGTGTGGCGATCTCCCTGATTTGCCCACTTCCTAGTAAAGTGGGCAGAATTCGGTTCAAACGCCACGATTCAACCGGAATCGCTGCGTTTGGCTCGCCCCCCGTTGGGAAATGACGCGGTTTGCGTCATTACGTCACGGGGGCGGGGCCAAAATGACGCACTTTTTGGCGCCCCGCCCCCTGCACGCCCACCTCCTCACCGGCATCTCCCGGAAGCCCAAACAAAAATGTTGGCAAGTATGGCATACCAGTGGCAGGGGCTTGCGGCTTCTGTTCACTGCCGCTTAAATCGGGACAATTATGATGTATGAACTTGTTATGAACCAGTAACATTAGTGAAGTTGTTTCATTCCCAAGTGATGTCATTAGGAACCAGTGACATCCTCATCCACAAAGGATCTCCATGTGTGTAGGCAACGTGTATACTATTTCTGTAGTAACTCAGAATTGTTTGAAAGTTGCTGATGCACATCTACATTATTGTATTTTCTTTTGCTTACTATGCTGTTATCTAGAAATTAGGTATACAAATAATGCAGATAAATGTTAGTTATTAGTACACATAGTTAATCATTGCTAGCCACCATAAACATTGTAGCTGATATTTTTTGGTTGCAAATAATAAGTTACTATCCTGTATCTTAGATAACTATTCAGATGTGGACATTTGGGTTTTTACTTATTGATAAGCTCAGGGTTTTAGGTATATGTAAGTTATTTTTTATATAGTTTATATAATTTATGCAAAAAATATATTTTTTGCATAAAAAACATATTTTCAATACATATATGTATTGACTGTTTCAATACATAGCATATATTACATTTATATTACATTTAATTATTGCAGACTATAGGATCTATTTATTATAGGGTGAAAGCATGACTAGTGGCAGCAGCTTCAGCATTAGGAGGAAGTGGGTCTTGATCTTTCCCTACTTTTTCCTCCAAATTTTTGGTCTCCATTATATGTAGCACAAGATACTGCAGAATGTGTGAACTTGGTAATATTGCAGTACCAATGGACTTATACTGCTGAATTGGTTTTGCAAATTTGGTTATAATTACTTTTTTTTAAAAAAAATATATTTTAATATTTTTTATAACTTTTTTTTTTTTTTTTAAAAACTTGGGAATAATGGGGAAATAACTATGCCCTTAGAAGCACAGAGCACAGGACACAGCACCACTGGACTAAACAGGACACAGCACAGGACCCAGCAGCACTACGGAACTCAGCAGGACAGAGCACAGGACACAGCACCACTGGACTGATACTGCAGAATGTGTGAACTTTGTAATATTGCAGTACCACTGGACTTTTACTGCTGAATGTGTGAACTTGGTAATATTGCAGTACCAATGGGCTTATACTGCTGGATTGGTTTTGCAAATTTGGTTATAATTATATATATTTTTTTAATTTTTTAGTTTTATTTTTTTTTATAACTTTTTTTAAATTTTTAAAAAACTTGGGAATAATGGGGAAATAACTATGCCCTTAGAAGCACAGAGCACAGGACACAGCACCACTGGACTGAACAGGACACAGCACAGGACCCAGCAGCACTACGGAACTCAGCAGGGCAGAGCACAGGACACAGCACCACTGGACTGATACTGCAGAATGTGTGAACTTTGTAATATTGCAGAACCACTGGACTTTTACTGCTGAATGTGTGAACTTGGTAATATTGCAGTACCAATGGGCTTATACTGCAGGATTGGTTGTGCAAATTTTGTTGTAATTAAAAAAAAATGTAATTATTTTTTTGTATTTTTTTTAAATAACTTTTTTTTATTTTTTTTAAACACTTTGGAATATTGGGGAAAATAACTATGCCCTTAGAAGCACAGAGCACAGGACACAGCACCACTGGACTGAACAGGACACAGCGCAGGACCCAGCAGCACTACTGAACTCAGCAGGACAGAGCACAGGACACAGCACCACTGGACTGATACTGCAGAATGTGTGAACTTTGTAATATTGCAGAACCACTGGACTTTTACTGCTGAATGTGTGAACTTGGTAATATATATTGCAGTACCAATGGGCTTATACTGCAGGATTGGTTGTGCAAATTTTGTTGTAATTAAAAAAAAATGTAATTATTTTTTTGTATTATTTTTAAATAACTTTTTTTTATTTTTTTTAAACACTTTGGAATATTGGGGAAATAACTATGCCCTTAGAAGCACAGAGCACAGGACACAGCACCACTGGACTGAACAGGACACAGCGCAGGACCCAGCAGCACCACTGACCTCAGAAGGACAGAGCACAGCACACAGCACCACTGGACTGATACTGCAGAACACAGCACAGCACAGCACAGCACAGCACAGCACGAGATCTAACAGGACAGAGCACCACCTAACACACCCTCCCTCTACCCTGATCAATGCCCGAGTGAAGATGGCGGCGACTAGCGGGGAATTTATAGGATCCGAGTATCGCGAGATCCGACAACGGGATTATGAGTCAGAGCCTCAGTTTCAGATTTGAATTTGGCGCCAATACCCGGATCTGTCTCGGATCCGACTCGAATCGGCAAGGTTCGGGTGGGCTCGGATTCAAATCTGAAACCAGTGAATGGTTACTCCCTACTGTATACAATATGTATATTGCACATCCATGTGCCCCATTGACACTACTCATGTGTATATCTAGTATATATACGTACAGTATGTACATATAGTGATGCCAATCCTTTCTCGGGCTTCTTATTGGTTCATAGTAGTCATAGCAACCATTGCATACACTAACGGACAAATTGGACACATGCATTTGAGGACTTAAAAATGATGATCCTAAAGCTGATAATATTTAAGCTTACACCGTGCCAACATCCCGTTAGTGTATGCAATGGTTGCTATGACTACTATGAACCAATAAGAAGCCCGAGAAAGGATTGAAAGCAGTAGCGTTTTCGGATTGGCTTTATTATTATGATACAAACAAACGTAATAGAATCTGATTGGCGATACACTGAAGGAGGCATTAGCCCGAATGGAAATCAGAGTGGCTCCATATACTGCCAATCAATTTACTTCCCTATGATTGGAGAATGAACCCACGTGACAGCACACTTTGTCCTTTACTGACAGTATCTAAGAGCTGTCAGTTCAGTCCTCTCTTAGCCAAGACTAAGCACACATAGCGAAACGCGCGTCTGCGTTTCGCTGGATGCCTCTTATAGCCTGCATATATTGAAGACACCAATCTAGCTGTATTGCTCCTATTAGGTCCCAAGTTAGACAGAGCTTATACTAGGCAGTTAGCAATAAAGCATTCCTAAAAATCGTGTCTTGCTAAGAACCAATCTGCCTACTCATTCTATTAGAATATCTGGGACCTTAATTTCATATTACCACTCACCAGAAGTGACTGAGTGGTCTTATTACAGACCAATTTTTGAATCACCTCAGATATCAGCTACTTTATTCATTATATTAGATTAGAGCTAGGAGCGCACCCAGCGAATTTTAATAACATACATTGTTTTTATACTAGGAATATGTTGTTATATATTTCGCTTTATTAGATAATAAAAGATAAGTTTTATCAGTTTCATCTCTGATTATATAAATAGAGAGGTAGTGCACCTAGTTTGTCTCTCTCTTCTTTAGATACTATATATACTTTATTGTATATGTGGCACCCCAGGATACATTTACAATAAGGGATAATCTATCTCAGGAAATATTATTGGGTCTATACTCTCTATCACTGGTGCAACAGACATAGGTTTTCCTCCACCCTTCTCTGCTCCTTTAGACATATTTCAACAAAAACTAAGGGATGTCATTACTCCACAAGCCATGACATTAGGAAAGGAGGAGGGATGTATTTTAGTCAAGCGCAGTTGAGAATACTTTCCATGTTGTGCAAGGTACTTGCAAGCGCTCCACAAATCAGAAGAAACACAGTAATAAAAGAACATTGGGAATTAAAAGACAAAGTGGTAAGAGGGTGCTACTAGGAAGCTTACAGTCTATAGGAACGTAGTAGATTGGTCCAGTCAGGGTACACTGATACAAGTGCTCAGTGGGCGATATGATCCAGGCACACAGCAATGTTGCATTAATATAGGATTAAGTCGCGCACTCATTGTATGCTCTACATACACAAAACACAGCTGTTTGCGATATGATCTTTGCTGCAGAAAGTAAATAAATTCACTTTTCACTTATGACAGGTAGGTCAAACACGCATTTAGACCCCACTGGTAACTTCAATTGCTCTGAAATATTATAATAGTGCATGTAATATAAACTTATAGTAATTGGTTATATTAATCATCTACTGCAAAAAGCATTCCCAATAGTAATCGCAAAGTTTACTGATAGTTAGTATCTGTAAGCGGTGCGATCGGATCGCATGGTTGATTTAGTGCAGCCGTGATTGCGACTTGGGAGGAAATACGCTGCAACCACTGATATTCTTGATTGTTATTGGTTGCTAACAGTGGTAGCGTACTCAAGTTAGGAAGGGCATTGATATTTTAGGCTTTTAAATTGGTTCTCTAGAGTAAAAGTAGTTTTATAATGAAGATGCATTGAGCAATACTATACACATTTGTAAAAGGTAGCAGTGTCAGAACAATAACACTAAATAAAAAGATATTTAAAAATTAATTACTTAACCGGTTTCAAGAGTCAATTACTCACAGGTCAGTTTATGCCATTATCTTTCTTGTTTGCCATTTGTGATTTAGATCTATATACAGTATGTAATAACTATTTCAATACTTTGACACTTTTACAGTTCTGAGAAATTATACGTCCAATTTCCCAGATATGTTTTGAGAATATATTTATAGCTCTCTATATTTATTAATAAACTCGTGCGAGCTGATATAGTTTATTAAAAGCCGTTCAATGAAATACAATGGTAGCAATAATCAGCTTTCTATATAGAACCGATGCACATTTCTCTTTCTGCTACATAATTGCTATGCGTGTCTTGAATAAGAAGAGAAGAAACACAAAGGAACAGTTTTTGCTCATTGATTAGACATGTTACTAATCCAGAAATCTTTAGATGTAGCTGGAGAATGCACATTGATGCAGAATTCAAACATCAAAGAGGATAATGGCAGACCCAGTGAACTATATAATTGTAGAAATGATACAAATCAGAGCCAAGTGTAAGGATGAATGTGGTTAAAACTTAAGTGATGGATTACCGTGTCTGTTTCTACACTCCGCACTTTACCTGAGCTCGTCTGTTTTCTAAAATTTCTGATTTTATATTTGGTGCATTGTGTATGTGACAGTGTATATCTCAGTTCATAACCCCTTTTGGTAAATATGAGAAATAAAACATTTTTAATTTAAAATGTTAAAAAGCATTTACATTAATTCCTAATTTAATTAGCTATTTACAATTATGGGGGATACTAAATAGGTTTACATTTAGCAAATTCTGCATTCGGCTTAGTGGTTAGCACTTCTGCCTCTCAGCACTGGGGTCATGAGTTTGATTCCCGACCAAGGCCTTATCTGTATGGAGTTTGTATGTTCTCCCTGTGTTTGTGTGGGTTTCCTCCCACACTCCAAAAACATACTGGTAGGTTAATTGGCTGCTATTAAATTGATCCTAGTCTGTGTTTCTGTGTGTGTGTGTGTGTGTGTGTTAAGGAATTTAGACTGTAAGTTCCATTGGGGCAGGAACTGATGTGAAAGAGTTCTCTGTACAGCGCTGCGGAATTAGTGGCGCTATATAAATAAATGGCGATGATGATAGTTATATAGGGGAGAAACAAGTAGGAATGTATTTCTTTTTTTACTTATTCATGTATATTTCTATTTATTTAGTGTAACCAGTGTGACCTTCAGAAGTCACAAGACAAAACAGATAATCTCCTGTATTAGAAGCAATAAACCGGCAATCAAGCTTCTATTACATCCAGTTGGCCTGGATCTATCTGGATCTATTAGTATAGGCTGGCAGTGGTGACCTATTTCCGCTCCCCACTGCTTTTCCCTGTGTCTGCTTTCACCTAAAGGGATATCCCAGTGACATCATAGGATTTCCCTCTCTAACGTGGAAATCCCATGTGCTCCATATTACAATCAAGGCACATTCAAGTTTCAAACCCGTATGCAGCAATAATATGATTAAAAGCCAAACAGTTCATGACTCCAAGACTTGACCTCCCCGACACCCCAGCAGTCAGGAAATTGCATCTACGGTCTCTAATGAGTGGTTATATCGCATTACTAATGTATTAGTGTCCAGCATAGATACTGTTCCCAGATTAGCTTTACAAGCTGATACAGACTTATTTCCTACCTAAGATGCATAACATAATGAAGAAAAATCACACACGCAAAATGGTTTCTGATAAAATAACTCCTGGGAGAGCAGACCATTCTCCTACATCCTGCCCGCGTCACTAGTAAGCCTCCATGACGCGTTTTGCGGTGAATCGCGTCGTAATGAGCCCTCCACCCACAGAAAAATGATGCTTCTGCATCCTTGCGGGGCAGGGCAAAATCACACGCCCCACCCCCTTCCCGTCTTCACACCGATTTTACGGAAGAAAAGAGGAAAAACTTGGTAAGTATGGGCTGGACTGAATTTCAGCCTTTAAATAGGCCTAAACTCCTCCCCTATGCAGAATGAGTGGGACTTCCTCCCGACTTCCAGGAGGTTTATCTCTTCATGAGACATGCCAGTTTCACGCCCTGCCACAAGTGTACAGCGTAGGCAGCCATATTGTGTGCTGAAATAATTGTCAATTGCATCAACTCATTAGAAACTAGGGACAACATTAAGGCACTATGCACCTCACCGATTATTAGCAAATTGACAGGTTGCCTTTGAATACTGGTTCCGCCTACAATTGCATACTTGCTTTCTTTTAAAACTTCCCCTTTGGGATACCCCGGAAGGGAGGTCAGTTGACAAGTGCAGAAGGGGGCATAGTGATGCCATCACCTTACCGTGGCCCCTGCTATGAAATACCAAAACTCAAGACATTGCATAGCGGGGGGCGGGGCTTAAGTTCCACCTCCTCCAAGACCTTAGAGCAGTGTTTCCCGACTCCAGTCCTCAGGGACCCCTAACAATACAGATTTTCCAGGTCACAAGTGAAATAATTATACCACCTGTGGATCTTTCAAAATGTGTCAGTTAGTAATGAATACACCTGTGCTTCAGCAAAGAGATATGGAAAACATGCACTGTTAGGGGTCCCTGAGGACTGGAGTTGGGAACCAGTGCCTTAGAGGATGCTCACTCTTCCGGCGGTCCAGGAGGACTCTCCGGAATTCAGCAACCTCCCAGAAATTCCAGGAGAGTAGGCAAGTATTTACCTGGTATAACTGGTTTAAAAGCAGCCTGTGATATGCAGCCCTCTTATCTCACTATTGCAATCATACTGTATCTGCATCCCTTTCATTTAACTTGTTATTTTAATGTTAATTCATGTAAATATATGTATGATCTTAAGAGAATGTCACCAGAAAAAAAAATCGAAACTGTTCTAAAAAACTGAAATCTCTGTTTTCACAGGTTTTCTTCAGGTTCTTGTGTATATATAGTATTTTTGACTGTACTTTAAAGCCACACAGAAAAAAACCATAGAAAGAGGACATTTGATTTTCAAAGCTGAAAACATCACTGGATAAACTGATATAAAAAGCTTTTCCCTCCCTAAGCTCCCATCTATTCATTTCACTTGAAGATCTGTGAGTGCTCCTCAAATCTGAGGTGTTTTCGGATGTATCGTCAGCTGGCTGAATACCAAGCAGCTGAAAGAAATATGAATAATAAACGTGAAGAGGAATCGACTTATAACATCTCTAAGAGCAAAATTATAGGTCATGGTCCACTGTGGTAAAAACACTCAGTGGTGAGTACAGAAAACCATCACATTCTTAGGATAATGTTTATACGATTAAACTTTTTTAGGACTGAATCCTTTTATGTGTTTTATCCTTTGCACTTATTTCAAACTCTCACTTTTATGTGTAATATTTTTTTTATTTTTTTTTGGGCAAAGCTTTTGATGAGGCCAGTTAGGTCATTCGCAGACCATTGACTACCCTCACGTTTCCTTGTCCATCCAGTTCCTCGTGTACAGTTATCTACCTATTACCAGTGCTGCTAGTCATAGACTTTCCTCGAGCATTCTCTTACCATCTGCTGTCTCCTGTTCCGTGGTCACCCCACTACCAGAGTACCATATTACCACCTATACTGCTCTGGTAAGTCCATCATCTGGTGATACCTGGGTAAAGACTCCTAGTGCCCGTGACAGCCTTTGTCTCTCCCCCCTTCTTCTTCTTCTTCTTCTTTTTCTTCATCACCCAATTGTGCCTTTCTCCCCTTCCCTCTCTACCTCCTCACCATGCTGTGCCTTTCCTCCGTTATTTTACTTACCTTTGTATTGGCATCTTTCATCTCTTTTCTTTTCTTCTGTCTACTGTCTTCTCTCTTCTGTGCGCAGCTCCTCACTGTCGGGCGGGACATTCAGTGCAAATGGAGGAGGGAAGCTGCTGGCACCACGGTCATGTCAGTATTAGTGAGTAATTAGTACGCGCGCCTCCTCCCCTCTCGGTGGCCCCGATGCAACACACCAATTTTTGAGCAGGTATTGGGAAATGTGGGAAATGACTGTAACGTTCATGTAATTTCACAGAAAATTGGATTGTGAATGTAGAGTGTAGAATGTATAGTGACTGTAGAAAATAAAGCCTGGAGCACGTGCATATGATTAGATAGGCATTTCAATTAAGGGTATAATCTGGACTTATTTAATTTCCTGCTTTTCCCCTATCAGACAGGTGCTGAATAGTCGTGGTGGACAATAGAACATTAGTTGGGTCCGTGGCCTGAACAAGCTAGCTAGATATGGACCACTGTGCTCTAACAGTTTCTTCTGGCTCACCTGGGGTCTGGTGTTTACCCATTTTCAACAGGTACTGTTACAAGGAAATGTTTTGCTTTACCATGAGATTTTGTATGGTTAAATCACCTCAGCTACCCCACTAGTCAGCTAATGACATAAAACAGCAGTGCAGTGAAGACAAATAATTCAAAATCTTAGTCATTGACAGGCCAAAGGTCATGAAAGGCAGCGAATGAACAGAGTCAATGAACAAGCCGAGGTAGGGGTTACTAGCAAACATGGGTGATCAGAAGACAAGCCTGGTCACCAACAGATACACATTAATAATATAATAACTGTGAACTACATTAGAACTCAGATAACTTCTTGCTCAGACACCACACAATGAATTGAGTACTGATGTCACTGGATACACCTTGATAAAAGCGTTCACATACACTCGTGCAGAAAAATATGCAATCTACAATATGATAATATTCTCTAACATCTGCTAGTGAATTAAATATGCTCTGTTTCAAAATAAGTACCGTAAACTTGTTCCAACCAAATCCATTTTTGTTTAAGGGTGGGTACAGTGTACAGGCCAAGACAATGGTTTGTTTCTCAAGAAGTAGGTTGTTTATTTACTGAATAACCCATAGAGCATGTGTGTTACATTCACAGATGCAACTGCAAGGAAAATGTGTCATTTGGAAATATAGTCAACTTTTGGCAAGGATATTGTATTAAAGAATGATATTCTGTTAATATGTTAACAGTAATCATGCTCTCTTTGTTTTTGTTTCTTTAAGATGCAGATCATCCTACTTGTAATCATATTCCATAGTGCAAATGATTATGATTAAATATTACTCTATGCATACATGCAGTTACAATGAATGTCCTTTTCATTTTGTGTGTAGCCAAGGTGATAGTTATTACTTACATTTTTTTTTATTATTTTATCAGGTCAACAGAAACAACTTAACATTGTAAAAAAAGAAGTCAGTAGCTATCGTTCGTTTTGCAGATTCAATAAACATAAGATTGGGTAAATAAAAAAAGCATATTGAAAGTCAAGAGTCCCGTGTGCAATTAATTTTCATCTCTGTGAGAGACAAAACAAAATGTAATTACGCACATTTTAATACTTCTCCACACACTTTCTAAATATGTGGGTGTGCTTTAAAAACCTTTCTGTCACATGTTAGCTCCTTTAGCTGTGAGGTGTGTATATGGATTTAACTACACATCTGTGCTATTTAAGAGTGAGTAAGTACATGAAATGAGCCCTCTTAATGTTGATTTGTAGCAAAAATGTTTTTATCAAAATATAAACCAAATCCTAAACCCCGGACCCGCCTCCATTACTCTTTTAATGTCAGCATTGTGTTCAGTGGCATTGTCAATGTCACCAATCACACTGTCGACATTGTGAACCTGTCAACACAATGGAACTGTTGGTATTTAGCCTGCCATCATGTTCATGTCGGCAGGTTAAGTGACAACATTTCCATTGTTGGAATTAGACCACCACTGAGTGTGCATGATTTAAACTGCATTTCAGTGATATTTAAAGCATAGGTGTAGGTATTTACAACAAATTAGGACCCCTGATGTTCAGTTGCAATCTTAAATATTTAGATCAAATTTGACCTAATACCTCAATTTTATTGTGCTAGATATACACAGATTTACATTGGTAAGGAGAAGCGATGACATCTGTTATGTTAAAATATGTTCTCTCTTATTTAGAATTGATATTTATTTTGCAATTACAACTTCCAAAACACACTTATATATATATATATATATATATATATATATGTATACAAGAATTTTAGAATTATCCCAATGGATATTCAATACACCTGCTAGTAGGCAAAAACTCAACTTCTTATTTTTCCTAAGGATACAAATACATCTGCAAGTTTATTTAAAAAATGTGTATTGTATATTAAACATACAGCTTCACTGTCAAAAATGTCTCTGAGGTAAAATACTCTGTGTTGGAGCTAACACCAAACTTATGGTGCAGTAATAAACCATATGGATTGTCAGTATGCTACAATTTGTGTCAGCATCCTAGCACTGAATGTAATTGAATTTGTGAGATATCGACATTGATAAAACAATTTTACAAGAGTTACTTTAATGTGAGATGAAAAAAAACATTTAAGAGATAAATGTCTAACTGCATAGTTTAATAGTATTCAAGTATTCCAATAAGTTTTAGGTGGTTAAGACATCAATTTTGCTTTGGTGTTGTTTCGGTTATGAACACTACGAAAGAAAATGTTTTGGGCAAAGCTGCATAATTTTAATTCACAGCAAATAGTAATGCTAGCATTAACATCTTCCCATCTGCATTAGATCCACATTCCAGTGTAATGAGTATTCATGTAGCAGGGATGTTATCCTCATATTGTGCCATCACTGAGCTCCCCTTGCTTGCTGGGCAATTATTGATAAAGTAACTCAGATAACCTAAGCAGTTAAGTACATTTTGAAATTGTCCCATATTTCAGTGTTTTGGTCATCTGCAAATCAGGTTGCAAATGTTGAGCAGAACAAAACAGAAAAAAATAACTAGCATCAGAAATCAGGATTCAGGACATGGTTTCAGATTTCAATAACTCCTCTCTGACTGGGTTCCCACTTTCTTCCCAGACTTACACAATGTGAGAAGTGATTTAGCTATTCATCTGGCGCACTACGGCACCTCGTGTACATATCTAATGTATGTGTGCTCCCCTGGTGGTCTAGTGGGGACTGCTGTGAATCCAGAAACCAGAGGAGTTGCAGAACCGCCAAATGTCCTCTCAGACACTCTGGAAGGGTTCTAAAGAACACAATAGAAGTGTTGCCTCTTGGGATTTCTTCATTGAGATACAAGTTTTAGTGGGAAATCGCACATGGACAGTTTAAAAACAGATAAGGGGGTCAGTCTGGATCTACTGAGGAAAAAAAAAAATTTTTTTAGATTTAATAATCTGCAAAGGTATGTTCAGTGAATAGATCTAAGGGGAAGGGTATGGGAAATACTCTGCTAGAAATGGTACTTAATTCATTCCTGCAGTTAACTGTGAGAGTTAGTGATTGGCAGCTCTAGCCAATGGTCTGTTACTCAACCATGCATTAAGCCCTGTTTTGCGTAAAATTGCTCTATGCATGCTCAGAAATGGACTATACACCTGTGAATGGAAGTGCATACAATTTATCTTCGAATGCACTTCCAACAGCATAAGGTTTGAACAGGGGAGGAAAGGGACGTATGCACTTAGTCAATGTAAGGGTATAGTAAGGGTGTGCCAAGATCAAGCAAATGCATATTCATCCAACTGAAGCTCTGTGCATCTTTGAGATTTGTGATTTTTAGCCATATCTCTTGCACTAACTGTAGGGCAGGTGTAAGTGCTAAATGAGAGTGATGATCGTGTTTACACGGAGGTTAACAACCGTCCCAGCTAATGGTGCTTTCCTCACATACACATATAGTAAACATAGTGAAATTTCTCCTAACAAATACTTCAGCCTGTATGTGTGTGTACGGTTTCAGAAAATACATACTGTTTGTCAGAGTGCATTTCCACCCATGTTCAAATTGTAACACATCTTAAAATATTAAGAAAGTTTGAATTTGAATTTGTGTTGAATTTCTAGGAAAATACAATCAGTAGCTGCTGGGGGATTACTTTTGGAAAGGGACTACTGAAAGTCAGGTGTGGAAGGGGATTTATTTTAATGTTTAAATATATTAACATTTGCAAATACAATACTCTATACATGTACTGATGTACTGGATTATTGGAGATTTTAAAGCTTTTTTTCTGCAAATACAGCAATTTGGGAAAAAAAATCAGTTAATATTGAGCTTGGCCAGCCAATTCAATTGCCCCATAGTTAAGTGATGATAGATATTTATGTTCTTCAGCATACTGACATTCGCTCACCAGAAGCAATAGATGCTGGCAAACTGAGGAAAATGCACAAAGCAATTGTTGTCTTGGGAAACAACCCAGAAGGTCCTAGCTCTAGGATTTCTGTAAGAACTTCCTTTGGCTTGTTTTCTATACATTTGCTGCACGAAAATTAGTTTGTCACTAAAATCTTGGGCAATATCATCATCATCATCACCAGCTATTAATATATCACCACTAATTCCCCAGCACTGTACAGAGAACTCACTTACATCAGTCCCTGCCCCTTTGGAGCTTACAGTTTAAATTCCCTAGACACACACAAATAGACTAAGATCAATTTGAAAGCAGCCAATTAACCTACTAATATGTTTTTGGAGTGTGGGAGGAAACCGGAGCACCCGGAGGAAACCCACGCAAACAGAGGGAGAACATACAAACTCCCCACAGATAAGGCCATGGTCAGTAATCGAACTCATGACCCCAGCACTTCTGTGAGCTGGGGTCACCGTGCCATATACAAAGTTCAAGTTTGTCAGTCTATGGTCTGTGCAGGTTGCTTATTTTTTAGTTGCACTTTTTGCAGTAATTTCTTTAAGTGCATCATTTTTGCAGAAGTTGTAAGCATTTGGACATGTCTCTGGGTCCTCCAGTTGAGAAATACCAGCAATACAGGAATCGTGGTCTTTCAACATGTCTGGAAATGTGTGGGATTTGCACTTCAGATGGCATGAGCGCCTAACATGTGTTAGGAATTTATAACTCTTGACGCTGGATTATCCTTCATCCCTCTATGGATGCTTCATTCAGAATTAGCCTTCAACTTTTCCAAATCTGGAAGAATGCTTCTCAGTTCCTCTAGTGGCTGTGCACCCACAGCCACGGCCTCCCCACATATTGCAATAACTTTATCCAGCTACCCATCCCGCTGTTCAAGACGTGCTTGGAACATTCTAGATCTGTTTCTCTAGTATAGAAAGGACTTCTTTCTTTGGACAACCCTCATCAATTAATTTCTGACAATCCTGAAAGATCTGTTGAACTCTTAATACAAACACCTCCTGCTCATATCTTTCTTGTATTGTTGCTGAAAGTTTTCAGCTATGGAGCACAGGCCAGGCCTTAGTTATTTTGTTGAACTCCCAAAGAAACTCAAACAAGTTAAATAAATTAACGATGAAGACCAGACAGAATGGATCTATGACTACATAGAAAACGTTGACCCGGACTATAGGAGAAGAACAACATTACTCTACAAGCAACATCTTAACACAAACGTGAGTTATTGGGATTATTTCCCACAACAACATCTGGACACATTTGACTTCTACAGTCTATGATTGGAACTATCCATTATTGAACCATTCCGAATTATCTTCACATACTTTGCATCATCCACTGGATGGACTTATTTCTGCATAGATATAAGTTGCATGTCTGCATTTTGTTTTTATGTGATTATTTGACTTGAACTGCTTTAATTTAAATCTCGCAGCCTACATCCTGCGATATTACCAGCATCTCAACATATTGTTGCTTGTTCATGTCATGACTCTGTATGTTATTCTGGCCAGAATTGTTAATTTTGATGTCACTGTGATACTTATTACATTTAAGTTCATTTAATTTTTACACATCTGCAATTACACATCTTCATGCGTCCTAGAACCTAACACAATAATTTTATTATTTCATTATATAGGCTCTACTTAATGGCTGGACTTACATCCCATTACCATTGTTATCCTATTTAAATATGTTTAACATATTTGCTATCTTTTAATATAAAATAAAAAGTGGTGAAGTGGCTAATTAATGTTACCAACATATAAATTACATCAAATTTGGTATAATTCTGTTCACAATTGCATGAGAACATTTCCTGTATTATTTATGTAGTATTTGCACATTGTGAACGCTAGTTATAAATAATATCACTTTTCATACACCATATATAAGTCCAAAAATGTCATAACGGAACCGATTTATACAGATCTAGAGGCAGGAGCCTAAGGAAGGGCACATGGCTACTTCCAGGAACAATGACCAGATGAATCAACCAATGGCATGTTGATATCTTGGGAGGTCATAACCCATCGACCTATGATTGTGGACCTTAATACTGTGTATCTTTGTGATGTCATTGCTTTTTACAACTGTACAGTGTATAAATTGTTCACCTCTAGCTTTTGGAAACCAGTGTGTTCTGAAAGAAGTTTGTCTTGGTGTCAACAGACGCAAGCGTATGCATGCCAAACTTTGTCTTGTAATACTTTGCGAATAAAACCCTTTGTGCTATGGAACCACAGCGATCGTGTCAGAGAATCTTTATTGCAAACCATGCATGTCAAGACGATTGTATCTGCCTTTGATGCCCACATGGCTTCTTATTCAAAATCAAATAGTAAATTACATAAATAAATATTACAAATAAAGCTTATATATACTGAAAAAGCTTAGTGATCATTCACAAATGCAGAACTTACTTCTAAGTTTGTCTAGTTAGCTTTTTGTTGCAAAACCTCTATTTTTTTTTTGTACTGCACTAAGCAAGAAAACATGAGTTCTGAGTCATGATTATCTTCAGCCCTAGGCTGCCTATAGTATAGCTAGAATGTGTATGTAACTACTATGCTAACATTTTCTCTGCATAGGTGTAATATTGGTGCACAAAATGCAATAATGTGTATGATGAATACAGGAATGGACCAAGACCCTGATTAAAATTAAGCAGAAAGTATTTTATTGCTAAAATCCTATCTGGAATTGTAGCTCCTGGATGAGAAAACTCTTTGTCCTTGGCCCAGAACCACAAGGAAATTAAGATCTAATTTTGCAGACTAAGTTCGAAGGATTGTTCTGAATTCAGATCTTGCTAATATTCTGCCAAATCTTAAACTGAAAGATTTGGTATATTCTCCAGTACGTTAATCGACTATAAATCAATATTAATTAAAAGCAAAACATAAATAGGCAACATTATACACAAGTTAGTTTGTGCCAATGAATAAACTACACTAAAGTCGATTTTCAAACTGCAACAAAGTTCAGACATGCAGCGCTTCCTTATGTGCACAAGTGTGCCTGCTTGTCTACCAAACACTAACTTCCAAGGTGCACAGCCATTTTTTTTGTTTTCTTTTAAATAATCTTGCAAAATCAATATTCAATGTTTTTGGAATGCTCCTAAACATACCCAGTGTGGAAACAGTAAAAATGTTACATTTAAGACTAAGGGATATATTTATTAAACTGTGGGTTTGAAAAAGTGGAGATGTTGCCTATAGCAACCAATCAGATTCTAGTTATCATTTATTTAGTACCTTCTACAAAATGACAGCTATAATCTGATTGGTTGCTATAGGCAACATCTCCACTTTTTCAAACCCGCAGCTTAGTAAATCTAGCCCCAAGTGTGTTTGTCATTGTGCTATTGCAAGCTCTCAGCTCATATTTGAAAAATCAGGTTGAATAGTTCCTTACTAGAATGTGTTGCCAACTAATACATTTTTATTTTTGTGTTCTGTTCAATTGATAATGAGTTCCACAGAGAACACATTCCAGTTTTACTAACAAAAAAAGGAGCTAGAACTGGGGATTATTGGTGATGGTAAGTGGTTGTGATAGATTGTTTATGTTTTGCAAAAAAAATAAAAAATCTTGTATCAGTATGAAAACAGTTTCAAATGTGAACCTCTACTGAGCTCTAGCTGGGTCTCTTGTCAAATTCATTGACAGCAGATAAAAATAAAATGGAGATATTTTTGCTTTAGTCCTTCTGAATAACAGATAAAGCCACAATCTATTCACTTGTCTGTACTCCTCTCTATCTTTCTACAATCAAAACTAACCAACAAGTCACAGACTAACAATTAATTAATGAAACTTATTCAACTAGGAACTGACTCAGAGGCTAAGAGCAACAACAGCAGTGACATGGCAAAATATGAGAGCCATATTCAGAAGATTTAAAACCAGGAGGGATGAATAGATAGATAGATAGATAGATAGATAGATAGATAGATAGATAGCTGCGGAATTAGTTGCGCTATATAAGTAACTGATGATGACGATAGATAGATAGATAGATAGATAGATAGAAAGATACTAATGAAGAGTAAATGACAGGGTGAAAGTGAAGTCAGTAGGGGTTATTGGAAAAGAGCATATAAACACAGCAAGTAATATACATTACATACACAAAAAATAGCATTATGTTAAAAGTGGGCTGTAAAGTGCAATCATTTGGCCCATCACTACAATACTATGTTTCCTTATTCATGATACATTTTAGGATAAGACTTTAAATGTAATTTATGAACATCTGTGGTATAATATTTTAGAAACATTTTTATTTGTTCAAATATACTCAATTTACTCTTGCATAATAAATAGCACACCACTGTATTTGGAAATATGCACGTTGGAAAGAGTAAATTTGTCACTTCAGAGTCCTTCCTACTATTACTTTAAACCTATGCCTTCATTAACTTCATCTTTTCCATTTTCTCTTCAAATAATACTAAACTAAATATAGTCTAATTTATGGCTAAATTAATAATAATAATAATAGGAGATATCATTAAGGACTTATTACATGTGTCTCTTTTGCATGTTTCAAAATTTTTATCATATTGGCAAATACATACCTAGAAATGCACCTTCCATATAAAGTGTGCCTGAAAGGGGCAAAGTTGTCGCTTTTAAAATATAAGTTGAGGCCTGGTTTCTGCCACACTTGAGGATATGTAGAAACAATTATCGTTTTGTGGGGGGAAAAAATGCTATCCAGTTCACAGCTAATCAGGGAATGTCCCTCAATGCACATTCTCCCCCGTGAATTTTATTTAAATAATCACATTCCACAAAATTAAACCTTGCTTTTGAAGGTGGATAGATAACTATTTGCACAGGCATTTTCACATATAAAGTCCATACATATTGCATACAATTGCACTCATGTGCACAAAAACAGGTGTAAACAGAATGTGCATTGCTTGAGGTATGTTTTTGCACTTTTCTTTAAAAAAACTTATTTTATGTTTTCTTATATGTCATCTTTGAAACCCAATGGACTAGCAATAAAATAATATAACACTATCTGATAAAACAATACAATTCAAATTATTAAATTCATTTTTTTGTGCCTTTATGCATTGTATACTATGCATAGATGAACTTCAAACCATATTAGAGCAATATTGATTTCTCCTCATAGTGATTTGTAAAATCAGAATACAAGATTTCCAATGCTTCTGCAATTTATTTAGTAACTTTGCTTATAATAAAAAACAACATTTAAAGTGTGTATAGAAAAAGTGCGCTTTTACAAAAGTATTCTTACATCATGTAATAACACTGTGCATATATATATATGTTGACAGAAGCAATGGGACAGTGTCAAATAACAGGAATATATGTCCCAGGCTGTAAGTCGTATTTGCTTTTGAAAACCAAGGAGTTTGCTGATATTTGGGAAAAGCTTTCCAAAGATTATGTTCATTTTTAGGAAAAACTGTTATGGGTCCCTGGGATTTAAATGGAGAGAGGCGAGTGGGCTCCATCGGGAGAGGCAAAACGACTCATCTCCCACCTGACAAACCAGAAGCCTCTCAGACTCTCCTTCCTCTGCAGAAGTGGACCTTCACCCACAAATACAAACTGTCATGACTAATCTACTTGAAGGTGTCAAAGCAGCTTTCATCCAGGAACTCTAAAGTGGTCAGTGATTTCAAATCTGAAATAACATCCATGAGCACTAGAACTGCCACCCCATAATCCAAAACAGATGATCTCTGTTGCTCCAAGATGTTATTGATAGAGAAATGTTCCGTTTGCACAACAAGATTGAGGCCCTAAAAGAAAAACAAGAGGACTCCGAAAATCGTTCTTCCCAGAATAATATCTTCGTCTGAGATCTCTCTGTCTGAACTAACTGCATTTCTTAAAGACTTATTTGTCCATATTCTTACACATCTCTCATTTGCTAACTGCCACATGGATCAGGCTCACAGAGTCCTCAGAACTCGACCACCCTCTGATCAGCATCAATGTAACATCATTGTCACCTACACTATTTCTGTACTAAAGAGTGGTCCATATGGCCACCAGATATAGCTCTACCACCTCCTTCCATGAAATAGACATAAAATTGTTCCAGGATCATGCGCACAACATTAGATGCAGCTGATGTTTCCCCTTCCAACTAAGTTTTCACTGCCAACACCTCATACTAGGCAAAACACTGACTCAGGGTCAAGACTTACTTGTGTCACACGCCGGTTCCATAGCTAGGTGCCGGCATTGTGACTTTCCCTTTAAGAACTATGATTGTGCTTGCTTTTGCTTCAGAGACATTACTTTTTCGCAGGTGTTCCTTGCTATCTTGATTGGGACCTCCTCCTGAAGCTTATTGGTTCTAGAGTACTCTTTTAACCTCCTGTGATTATGGACTCATTGCCTGTTCTTCGTGTTACTCACGCTGCAGTGGGTTCTGGTGGTATACCTGGAATTTCCGTTGTTCATTGCCTGTTTTCTGGATATTACCTGCTGCCGAAGTTACCTGTTATCGTTACTCTTGATCGGCTCAGCTGTATCCCTCTCTGCGGTTCATCTACAAGCCGAAGTTACTTTCTGCTGTTCGTTTGCACACTGAACTGTTTCGTGAGTTGTCTACTACACCTGTGCTTATATCTATTGGCTCAAGTACAATTCTATCTGGCTGACTATATTGCTGCACTACGCTATTGAACTACAATCAAGTTGTTTGTCATCTGTAGTTCTATGTCTGGCACGGCTTACTATTAATCTGCTGTTTACTTGTTGCTGGACTTTTGCTATGAACTGTTTGTCAAGCTGTAGCCATTTCTTCAGTTCAAGTTGTGTGCTCCTGTTCAGTTGCTGCATATTGTAGTGAACTCACCTTAAACCTGAGAACCGGATCACCTGTGACCTGTAGTTCCACGCACGGTTCAGATACTCTTCACCTCGCTGTTACTTCTAGGCAACATCTCATTGCATCTCTATCTACACCCAAGTGATTGGATGTCGTATAACGTTTACTGTTCCGCTAGATAAGAACTATTGTGATACCCGTAACCACGTGCTAGTTGAATCATACTGTTATCCAGGATCAGCCAAGGTCTTCATACTATTCTAATTAGACTTTAGCTGTATCAGTGATTCACGATCATCTGCTGTGTGTTTCGTATTGGATCCAAGTGTTCTATTCATCATCTCTGCGTTAAACTGTTATACTGTTTATTTCATGCTGTTGCCAATGGTTACCAACTGTGAAGTACACCTGTGATTATTCCTGTGATCTGATGAACTGCCATGTGTTCAGCTTGGCTGAGATGTATATATATTTATATTTTAATTCCTGTTGTATCATCAATTAATATACGACGTTATATGTACAATCATATTGCTATACCATAACAGAAATGCACATAAAAGAAAAACCGAAACAGTACATAGTAAATTGGCATGTTACTGTAAAGGAACGAGTGTGTTGTTTTTCTTATTTTTGTTGTTTGGGTGGAAGGGGGAAGACAAACAATGGGTGAAGGGGGATTTGAGGAAGAAAAGAGGGGGGGGGGGAGAAGAGTTTGACATACTTGGCTATAAGGAGGTGTAATCAGACTGTCTATGACTATCATTTAAAAGTATAAGACGTTCCAAGCCTCTAACATTCATAGTTTATGTGAGCGGATGGGTGTCAGATGGTTGTTAATGGGGGTTCAGCATTGAAATGGCTCATCCAAGGAGACCATTTATTTTGGAAATTCTCTGGTTTATCTTTAGGGACGGCTGTAATGCTTTCCATTCTGTAAATAGACCAAATTTTGCTAATGGTAGCTGAGAGTGAGGGGGGGCAGTATCTTTCCAGTAAGCTGCAATCAAACATTTAGCTGCATTTACCATGTGACCAATGAGCTTTTGTATGGGCCGGGTGACGTCAGGGAGCCGTCTCGGAAGAAGGGAGTACAGAGGGGAATCAGGCTTTTTAGCCTGGGTCACAGATTCAATCAGCTTATGAATTTGCTGCCAGTAAGACTGCAGTCTAGGACAACTCCACCAAACATGCAACAGGGTACCCCGCAGTCCGCAACCCCTCCAACATCGATCACTGGAAGCAGGAAAGATAGTATGCAGATGGGAGGGGACTAAATACCACCTGCCACTGTTCCCTTTTATTATCCCAAATGCATCCTCTAACTGCAGTAGGAGGGGCTTACAAATGCTGCCACCACTGGACTCCTTCATGGCATCCAGTACTGCGTTCCTTCTGGGTAATTGTCACTGCTAGGGTACCCCATTGCTTGTGTATCTGGGCTGGTACCCCTGACCTCTTCCTATAGATCAGGTTTGCTGTTAATGGATCCCCTCTGGTCTATCATACAAGCCAGAGCTGCTAGGTAGCAGGCAGAGCGGTGGTACTGGAAAGCTGGGTCCAAACCTCATTACAGCCGGGAACGAATTAGAGTTGGGTCTAATCTGTAGGTCACGGGAATTTCAGCGTGGAAGAAGTTGTCAAGCAGGTCTTTGAAGCAAGTGATGTTTATTTGCTTTCACACTGGTTTAAGGTGCCAGTAATCAAGAGGTCAAAAGAAACAAGAATGATACATTTCAGTACAAACCAATGCTGTTTTTTAGTTTTGGATACAGCCTCGCAAAGGGTAAGCCAGCCTGCTGAAGTCTGAGTTATTTTTAGTATCTGGATGCAATGTGTTTCCCCAAACATGGATTTAAATACAATTTACACTTAACAAACACTCCTCTACGCAGTCCAGGTACATTTTTTGGTGCGATTCAGACCAGTTCAGGGTTTTTAAATTATATTGTGGTGACCACTCCTCTACGCAGTCCAGGTACATTTTTTGGTGCGATTCAGACCAGTTCAGGGTTTTTAAATTATATTGTGGTGACCACTCCTCTACGCAGTCCAGGTACATTTTTTGGTGCGATTCAGACCAGTTCAGGGTTTTTAAATTATATTGTGGTGACCACTCCTATATGCAGTCCAGGTACATTTTTTGGTGCGATTCAGACCAGTTGAGGGTTGTTAAATTATATTGTGATGACCACTCCTCTACGCAGTCCAGATACGTTTTTTGGTGCAATTCAGACCCGTGGAGGGTTTTTAAATTATATTGTGGTGACCACTCCTCTACGCAGTCCAGGTACATTTTTTGGTGCGATTCAGACCAGTTGGGGGTTTTTAAATTATATTGTGGTGACCACTCCTCTACGCAGTCCAGGTACATTTTTTGGTGCGATTCAGACCAGTTCAGGGTTTTTAAATTATATTGTGGTGACCACTCCTCTACGCAGTCTAGGTACATTTTTTGGTGCGATTCAGACCAGTTCAGGGTTTTTAAATTATATTGTGGTGACCACTCCTCTACGCAGTCCAGGTACATTTTTTGGTGCGATTCAGACCAGTTCAGAGCTTTTAAATTATATTGTGGTGACCACTCCTCTACGCAGTCCAGGTACATTTTTTGGTGCGATTCAGACCAGTTCAGGGTTTTTAAATTATATTGTGGTGACCACTCCTCTATGCAGTCCAGGTACATTTTTTGGTGCGATTCAGACCAGTTCAGGGTTTTTAAATTATATTGTGGTGACCACTCCTCTACGCAGTCCAGGTACATTTTTTGGTGCGATTCAGACCAGTTCAGGGTTTTTAAATTATATTGTGGTGACCACTCCTCTACGCAGTCCAGGTACATTTTTTGGTGCGATTCAGACCAGTTCAGGGTTTTTAAATTATATTGTGGTGACCACTCCTCTATGCAGTCCAGGTACATTTTTTGGTGCGATTCAGACCAGTTGAGGGTTGTTAAATTATATTGTGATGACCACTCCTCTACGCAGTCCAGATACGTTTTTTGGTGCAATTCAGACCCGTGGAGGGTTTTTAAATTATATTGTGGTGACCACTCCTCTACGCAGTCCAGGTACATTTTTTGGTGCGATTCAGACCAGTTGGGGGTTTTTAAATTATATTGTGGAGACCACTCCTCTACGCAGTCCAGGTACATTTTTTGGTGCGATTCAGACCAGTTCAGGGTTGTTAAATTATATACTGGTGACCACTCCTCTACACAGTCCAGGTAAATTTTTTGGTGCGATTCAGACCAGTTCAGGGTTTTTAAATTATATTGTGGTGACCACTCCTCTACGCAGTCCAGGTAAATTTTTTGGTGCGATTCAGACCAGTTCAGGGTTGTTAAATTATATTGTGGTGACCACTCCTCTACGCAGTCCAGGTAAATTTTTTGGTGCGATTCAGACCAGTTCAGGGTTTTTAAATTATATTGTGGTGACCACTCCTCTATGCAGTCCAGGTACATTTTTTGGTGCGATTCAGACCAGTTCAGGGTTTTTAAATTATATTGTGGTGACCACTCCTCTACGCAGTCTAGGTACATTTTTTGGTGCGATTCAGACCAGTTCAGGGTTTTTAAATTATATTGTGGTGACCACTCCTCTACGCAGTCCAGGTACATTTTTTGGTGCGATTCAGACCAGTTCAGGGTTTTTAAATTATATTGTGGTGACCACTCCTCTACGCAGTCCAGGTACATTTTTTGGTGCGATTCAGACCAGTTCAGGGTTTTTAAATTATATTGTGGTGACCACTCCTCTATGCAGTCCAGGTACATTTTTGGTGCGATTCAGACCAGTTGAGGGTTGTTAAATTATATTGTGATGACCACTCCTCTACGCAGTCCAGATACGTTTTTTGGTGCAATTCAGACCCGTGGAGGGTTTTTAAATTATATTGTGGTGACCACTCCTCTACGCAGTCCAGATACGTTTTTTGGTGCAATTCAGACCCGTGGAGGGTTTTTAAATTATATTGTGGTGACCACTCCTCTACGCAGTCCAGGTACATTTTTTGGTGCGATTCAGACCAGTTGGGGGTTTTTAAATTATATTGTGGTGACCACTCCTCTACGCAGTCCAGGTACATTTTTTGGTGCGATTCAGACCAGTTCAGGGTTTTTAAATTATATTGTGGAGACCACTCCTCTACGCAGTCCAGGTACATTTTTTGGTGCGATTCAGACCAGTTCAGGGTTGTTAAATTATATACTGGTGACCACTCCTCTACACAGTCCAGGTAAATTTTTTGGTGCGATTCAGACCAGTTCAGGGTTTTTAAATTATATTGTGGTGACCACTCCTCTACGCAGTCTAGGTACATTTTTTGGTGCGATTCAGACCAGTTCAGGGTTTTTAAATTATATTGTGGTGACCACTCCTCTACGCAGTCCAGGTACATTTTTTGGTGCGATTCAGACCAGTTCAGAGCTTTTAAATTATATTGTGGTGACCACTCCTCTACGCAGTCCAGGTACATTTTTTGGTGCGATTCAGACCAGTTCAGGGTTTTTAAATTATATTGTGGTGACCACTCCTCTATGCAGTCCAGGTACATTTTTTGGTGCGATTCAGACCAGTTCAGGGTTTTTAAATTATATTGTGGTGACCACTCCTCTACGCAGTCCAGGTACATTTTTTGGTGCGATTCAGACCAGTTCAGGGTTTTTAAATTATATTGTGGTGACCACTCCTCTACGCAGTCCAGGTACATTTTTTGGTGCGATTCAGACCAGTTCAGGGTTTTTAAATTATATTGTGGTGACCACTCCTCTATGCAGTCCAGGTACATTTTTTGGTGCGATTCAGACCAGTTGAGGGTTGTTAAATTATATTGTGATGACCACTCCTCTACGCAGTCCAGATACGTTTTTTGGTGCAATTCAGACCCGTGGAGGGTTTTTAAATTATATTGTGGTGACCACTCCTCTACGCAGTCCAGGTACATTTTTTGGTGCGATTCAGACCAGTTGGGGGTTTTTAAATTATATTGTGGAGACCACTCCTCTACGCAGTCCAGGTACATTTTTTGGTGCGATTCAGACCAGTTCAGGGTTGTTAAATTATATACTGGTGACCACTCCTCTACACAGTCCAGGTAAATTTTTTGGTGCGATTCAGACCAGTTCAGGGTTTTTAAATTATATTGTGGTGACCACTCCTCTACGCAGTCCAGGTAAATTTTTTGGTGCGATTCAGACCAGTTCAGGGTTTTTAAATTATATTGTGGTGACCACTCCTCTATGCAGTCCAGGTACATTTTTTGGTGCGATTCAGACCAGTTCAGGGTTTTTAAATTATATTGTGGTGACCACTCCTCTACGCAGTCTAGGTACATTTTTTGGTGCGATTCAGACCAGTTCAGGGTTTTTAAATTATATTGTGGTGACCACTCCTCTACGCAGTCCAGGTACATTTTTTGGTGCGATTCAGACCAGTTCAGGGTTTTTAAATTATATTGTGGTGACCACTCCTCTACGCAGTCCAGGTACATTTTTTGGTGCGATTCAGACCAGTTCAGGGTTTTTAAATTATATTGTGGTGACCACTCCTCTATGCAGTCCAGGTACATTTTTGGTGCGATTCAGACCAGTTGAGGGTTGTTAAATTATATTGTGATGACCACTCCTCTACGCAGTCCAGATACGTTTTTTGGTGCAATTCAGACCCGTGGAGGGTTTTTAAATTATATTGTGGTGACCACTCCTCTACGCAGTCCAGGTACATTTTTTGGTGCGATTCAGACCAGTTCAGGGTTTTTAAATTATATTGTGGTGACCACTCCTCTACGCAGTCCAGGTACATTTTTTGGTGCGATTCAGACCAGTTCAGGGTTTTTAAATTATATTGTGGTGACCACTCCTCTACGCAGTCCAGGTACATTTTTTGGTGCGATTCAGACCAGTTCAGGGTTTTTAAATTATATTGTGGTGACCACTCCTCTACGCAGTCTAGGTACATTTTTTGGTGCGATTCAGACCAGTTCAGGGTTTTTAAATTATATTGTGGTGACCACTCCTCTACGCAGTCCAGGTACATTTTTTGGTGCGATTCAGACCAGTTCAGGGTTTTTAAATTATATTGTGGTGACCACTCCTCTATGCAGTCCAGGTACATTTTTTGGTACGATTCAGACCAGTTGGGGGTTTTTAAATTATATTGTGGTGACCACTCCTCTACGCAGTCCAGGTACATTTATTGGTGCGATTCATAAAAGTTCAGGGTTTTTAAGATATTGTGGTGACCCACTCCTCTACGCAGTCCAGATACATTTATTGGTGCGATTCATAAAAGTTCAGGGTTTTTAAGATATTGTGGTCCTCATGACCTCCTCTGTATTATTCTTCTGAAGCGCAGTGTATCTCTCGTGTACAAGCCCTCTTAATTCCGGGATCTCATCGAGTGGGTCATATTTTAACTTAAGTACGGCCTCCTCAACTGCGTCTATATATTGGTTAAAATCTCTCTTCCATGCAGCGTCTTCCAACATGACAGATTCCTTGCTACCCACATGTTCCGTGTGGTAAAGTATACAGGGCAAGGATGACTCACATCATCACACTATTAGTTGGGGGAAGGTTTATATGAAGGATCTGCTACGGACACTTAGTGGCGCCCTATAAATAAAAATTAATAATAATAATAATAATAATAATAATAGTACAGGCCCTGCTGGTTGTTTGAATCTGGGTTCTAACAGTTTTAAGGCTAGATTTACTAAGCTGTGGGTTTGAACAAGTGGAGATGTTACCTATAGCAACCAATCGATATAAAATACATGAGTACAATATGAACTGATTGATACTGCTGACAGATATGACCTTTCATACAGATAAGAAAAAAATACGTCAGCTGGCTCTCCGGCCTTTAGACTCTACCATCTTTATATGATAATTTGGCCGCTGTTTTGTTGAGTTCTACTGGAATACTTTCTGACCAGAGAGCAGAAGCTGTGTTTCCCTGGGTTATGCTGTCACGGTATGACCTTTGCTTTTTGCTGCACTCTTGCGGAACTACCTACCGGCATAACACTGGGCTTCCCAAGCCATGATGACAGCATCTTGGTTCTTACTATGAGAGTCACAATACATATTCTTAGTGTGATTCAAACTTACCACACTCCATTTTGTCTCACATTGTAATATATATTGTAATAATACACTATGTGGCGCCCTGTTCCTTTTATTTTCTCATATATATATATATATATATATATATATATATATATATATATATATATATATTGTAACAAAGGGAGGCATTTATCTGACAAGATGCAGACAAAACGTACAAGCAGACTAAAACATTGGCGCAGTTACGCACCTAGGTTGAGATTAAACCAGGTAAAAACTTATGTGTAGTTTAAAGTTTTGTTAACTTACATGATTTCTTCTCAGCAAACAGACAGGGTGTGTCTGTTAGTGCAAGCAGAGCCAGTGATGGGCATTTTCTCTTAAAGAGAAGGTGGGTGTGTCACCTGCCCATCAAGCTAGGGCTGGGGGAGAAGTATAATGCATAAAAGCTTGTTTGTGTCATTTGTGCACTGAGTCCAATGCTGGGGAAGCTGGCTGATCTTGAGAGAGCTGGTCTATGTCTAGCTAGCGTTTAGGGTCTCCAAGAATTGCTGTGAAATCTGTACGGTGTCAAAACATTTACCATCCTGACAATAAAACTACATAAAAAGGAAGAAGTTGTTCGCGTGTGCTTCTGCAGTAGCGTGCTCTTTCCACAAGTGGTGTCAGGAGTGGGATACTCTGGGAAGCAAGTTTCCGCTACCCAACCCGGGCAGACGTCAACATGGAGGAAGTACTGAGAACCCTTGTGAATGTGGCTGCTGCGCAGCAACAGCAGCAAGCTCAGATGCTACGAGTTGCCGAGGCACAGGTGGAAAACACAAGGCTCTTAAGGGAAGAGTTAAGCCAGGTGAGGCATGACAGAAATTAACCACCTGGTCCGGTTCTCCAGAAAATGTCGCCAGGTGATGACATAGAAGCATATCTGGTGTCCTTTGAGAGACTTGCAAAAAGGGCAATATGGCCTCCTAAAGATTGGGCTGAGAGGCTGGCGCCATATCTGACTGGTGAAGCTCAGCGAGCTTATATGGATCTAGATGAGGACTGGGCCTCTGATTATTTGTGCCTAATCCACAACATCTGGACATCGATCTTTGGGAACTGCCAAACCGGAAGGCCATCCTGGGAGTCACAGCAGGAGTTCCACAAAAGCATCCACCTGCGGTGAAACATGGACAGTCCAAACTAGCATTGGTCAATGATGTCACAGATGAGCCCACCCCGCCTGTCAGTGAGGATACGGACTGGTCCCCAATACCAATTTTGTTTCCTCTGCAGGACTTTGCTCGAGACCAACTCAATGATGCCACTTTGGAACATGCCTTTAAAAGTGTGACTGAGGTAAATGGGGTAGCGAAAGCCACCCAGCCTGCAGAAGGTATACCATATTTTATTGTGAAAAATAATTTCCTGTATAGAGTTGCTAATGTACAGGGGGAAAAAGTAGAACAATTAATGGTTCCTCAGGTCCATGTACCCCTAGTGTTAAAAGCAGCACACACACGTCTGTGGGGGACACCTAGGGGAGGATAAAATACGGGAACGAGTTCTGCTTAGGTTTTACTGGCCCGGTGTACACATGGCAGTGAAAAAGTATTGCCGGTCCTGTCCCATTTGTCAGATAACCTGTCCCAAACCCATGTACAGGGCACCTCTCATTCCAATACCAATAGTACAAGTTCCCTTTGAACGGATAGCTATGGACCTTGTGGGGCCACTGGAAAAATCTGCACGTGGGCACCAATATATACTAGTGGTGCTTGACTATGCAACCAGGTATCCAGAGGCAATTCCCCTACGAAACATAAAGTCTAGCACCATAGCTAGAGAACTTGTATTGATGTTTACACGCTTGGGAATAACCAAAGAAATTCTCACAGATCACGGTACTCCATGCATGTCTAAACTGATTAAGGACATGTGCCAGTTGCTAGGGTTTACGGCACTTCACACCTCTGTATACCATTCACAAACAGATGGCTTGGTGGAGCGCTTTAACCGCACATTAAAGCACATGCTCAGGAAAGCAGTGGCTCAAGAGAAAAAAGATTGGGACACTCTTATTCCCTATTTGATGTTTGCCATCCGTGAGGTACCTCAAACTGCAACAGGGTTTAGTTCCTTTGAGTTATTGTTTGGGAGACAGCCCAGGGGTATCTTGGATATGTTAAAAGAAGGGTGGGAGCAGCAAGGTCCCACGGAGCCAAATCTGGTACAATTTGTGTCCCAAAGGTATGAGAGGCTAGGAAAGATAGGGCCCATTGTGAAGCAACATGTAAAAGAGGCTCAGGAACGACAGAAGAAAAGCTTTGACAAAAGTGCTGTTGTTCGATCTTTTAAGCCTGGGGACAAGGTCCTAGTCCTGGTTCCTACCCAGGAAAGCAGACTTTTCGCTCATTGGCAGGGGCCATATGAAGTTCTAGAGGCTATCGGTCCTGTCAATTACAGTGTCCGCCAGTTAGGTATGAGAAGGGAGGAGCAAATATATCATGTTAACCTCCTTAAACCTTGGTAGTGAGTACTGCCATTGAAAAGTCTGAAGTGCCCATAGAGCCAGCATTGTCTGTTAAGCAGAGACAACAGACTGAAGAAATGATTCGCTGGAACAGGGATGTCTTCTCTTCCCTCCCTGGGTGCACTACCCTAATCGAACATGACATTGTCACTGCGCCAGGAGTCATTGTAAAGATAAATGCCCCCCTTTGTTACAATATATATATATATATATATATATATATATATATATATATATTACATACTTTTCCATAGCTTAAGGCTTAGAATGTGACTTAAAATGTACAACCCGCGTGTGTTAGTATTATGCGCTCATATATAGGCTTTCTGTGCACCCAAATTATTCAGAGCATGGATCTCAAGATCAATGCCCTGTTGAATTTGGATGCTCTACTACACAGGACGCTGCAGATACCGTAGTACCTGTCAGTGCCCGCAGGTTTCCCATGACAGCGTGGGAAATCCCTGTAGCATATAAATAGACCTCGCGTCCGTTAATTTTTCATTCTGCCCAGGTAGATCTTCCATAGATGATCATAGTTTAATGTTATGCAGTTTATGGGTTTATTTTTTTGCCAACAGGGTCCTTGGGATTTTTTTGGCTTCAAGACAGAAGAAAAGAAGATTATTTTCAACTACCTGTGGAATATTATTTTGGCGCTGTTTTTTATGGATAACTCCTGGACCTGGTAATGTGGGCTTTTTGGGGACAACTACTGGACCTGGGAATATTATGTTTTTTTTAATGATTTCAAACATTATGGATTAAAAACTTACAAGATTGGATCGAATACAGATGAAGACATCAGATGGTAAGTATATGGGGATTATTATTTTTAATAAAATTATGTGGTTACAATGAGGTGACTTATTTCTTTACATTTCAGTTAGGTTTTTTTTATTTTTAAAAAGCTAATGTGGTATCAAAGAGCGGTGTGGTTTACTTAAATTTTATTTTGTGGAGCTACATGGCTCAGCGGGAGGGCTTCCATGCATTTTTTGTTTAAATCTTTTTTTTTACACTGTATAGAGCTGGCGGATCAGCTGCCGGATCCTCATGCTCAACTTAAACTAAAGCAGACTGTATCTGTTGCCCCAGAGCTGGTGCAACAGATACGGCCGAAAATAAGATTACTCTGACAGCTGTAGAGCTTTCTATGCCGTGGCTGCGTAAGTATGAGTTTGACCATAGCAACACCGTTCTTCCCCGCCCAAGACACTCCCCAATGTAGTAGGATGCAGTAACTCTCACTTGCGCTCACCAGCGCACGGAACAGGGCTGCAGTCACAGCCGTATCTGCTGGTTCTGAGCATGCGCAGAGTGATTTTGCATTTGATATGCTCAAAATCGACAGATACGTGCCTTAATGAATCTGGCCCATGGTGTTGCTCAGTTGACTGATAGACACTAGGGATGATAAAGAACAGGGCTGGTTATTTGTATTTGTTAGAATAGACACAGTTCATTCTGCTTTAAATTGACGTTATTCAATAACATAGAACACTTGTTTGTTCAAGCTGGGAATGCGTGCCTATGACACACAGAAGATCAGGGACTGATTAAGGGTTCTGGCTGCTCTATGCTAATACACCTGTATCGCCTCCCAAGCCCTGACCAGTAATGTATAGGCATATAGGAAAACTTCTGAATATGAATATTCATGAGTATTCTGCAGCATTCAGATTCAAACAAATTGTGCCATTCACTCTTACTTGTTCTTGCTCTTCTATCTTACCTGTTGCTACTCTTCTCTCTTGCTTGTTCTTGCAGCTTTGTTGTCTTCTAGCTTCAGTTGGGGGTTTTGTTTTGAAAATATGCAACAATTGCATTATAATGCAAAATGTTAACAAACCCTGAATGATTACATTCTTTCACTAAAGCACTCCATTATAGCCAGATAAAACTACTCCATACCACAGGTATATATATGCAATATATAAACTTCTGTGGTGAAATAGTTATAATCAAATACAAACATCTACCAGCCCCATCGACTAGTATTTGTTAAAATGGAGCGCTTAGCTCTGTCTCCTATGCCATTTCCCTGGTGGTCTAGTGTACAGGAAGTAGGGCAGGAGCCTCACGTCCAGATTGGGCTAATGCACATGCACAAACCGGAAGTTCTCACTTCCAATATTCAGTGAGCAGAGAGAGGACACAGTAGCAAGCAGCTGTGTGCCTCTATATAGTGAATAAACCTCAGACACCTGTAACGAGTATTAAAGTAATTTTATCGTTTTCAAATAAGCATTGCATAAACGATTGTGTTGTGTTTCCAAGGCACAAAGTAATTTATTTTAGCAGATGCAAAATTTAATAATTCAATACATGATTATAATACAGTACAGCCAATACCAAAAGATAAATACATACCGCTGCGATTGCTTGCGCTAGCTGCGCTACCACGGGTACCAGTGAACAGTATTTCACTCCAGAATACTGTGGTCAGAGAATGACTGAAGCCAGTAGAAGCATAGCTATATTATATACACTCAGTGTTACAGTGAGAACAATGGAGATGGTGTGACTTGCTTCTATTGGTCCAGTTATCAGGAAGGTCCAGAGTGCTGCAGGTCATAGGCCAGTTCAAACCAATATATCCAAAGGTGGGGGTCATCTCTCCAGGGGTTGTGCTCTGACTTTTCCCGCCAAGGCTCCAGTTTCAACTAGTCTATTACCATTTTATAGTCAGCATTACTTTAAATATTTATTCCCTAACATCACTAACCAGAGTATGCAATGTGCGATCTCTTCGGCGAATGAACCGGACAACTGCTGATGAATAGGGGATAAATATGATACCAGATACCTTTCCTATAACCTGAACCTTAAATAACACTAAAGTGTATATATAATCATAATATAATAATAATCATAATATATAAACTAATCATAATATATAAACTAATAATAAACTAAATACTATCTGCTCATAAATCACTGTATAACGGAACCAATATAAATGTGAAATATATAAATAACTAAATGTTGTAGTGCGAGGGTGTGCGTGCGTATTTTACCGTGCGATCGCAGTATGCCACGTGTAGCAATTGCACGACAAAACAATATTAACCAATAAACTTTCGTTCATCCAATTATACGACACGAGTGACTGGAGCCTGCCTGTATACATGTGCATATAAGGATACTGTATATACAACCTGCATATATACAACTGTATATCTGTTGCTGCTGAACAGTCATTTCATCTGTGAAAACTTGCATCTAGTGATTTGTTATAAGTTTGATAAAGCAGCACCTGATTAAGCTTAATCCGTGTGTGGCTTGACATACATACTCAACACCACTAACACCTATCAAAGACATCAACCCCTCTATTCTGCCAACAGGAATGGTTGGTTAATAGTATTTAGCATCCTAGTGACTGCTGAGACCGCAGAGAACATTTTTGTAACCGGCACACAATACATTACCTCCCCCCACTACAGCCACTTTCATTGCCTCAGCCCCCTCCCCGCATCCAGTTTCATTGCTTTTCCCGTAGCCATTTCCTTGCCTCCCCCCTGCAGCTATATTCCTTACCTTTCCCCCCGCAGCCATTTCCTTACCTCCCCCCTGCAGCTATTTCCTTACCTTTCCCCCTGCAGCTATTTCTCTTATCCTCCTGCAGCTACTGCCCCCCTCTGCAGCCATTTTGCTTCCTACACTGAAGCCATTTTTCTTACCCCCCCTGCAGCCATTGCCTCCCTGCAGCTATTTTCCTTACCTTCCACACTGCAGCCTTCCCCCCCTCACCCATTTTCTTTACCTCCCCCCAGCAGCTAGTTTTCTTACCTCCTTCGCTGCAACCATTGCCCCACTTGCATCCTTGAGACCACAGAGAACATTCTTGTAAATGCCACACAGTACAGAGATCATGCCCTCACCAAAAGCTGCTCTATTTTTTAAATACCCCCTCAGCCATTTCATTACCTTAGACATGTCAAATTCGCGGGCAGCATGCAGTCCCAATGAATATTTTTTGTGGTCCAGCCAGGGCCCAGAAACAAAAATAAACAAAATATTTATTTGACGCAGCGGCGCCACGGCACCCTCCTCCTCTCCTCCCTTCACACTGAATGTTGGGCATGACGTCATTACTCCCGACATTTGCAGTGAGTAGCGCACAAAGAGGAACCACGTGAAGAAGAGAAAAACAATTAGATGTTAAGCCTGAATCCAAACATATAAAGCCCAATAAACTACTGCCTGATATAAGATACCAATAGTATATAATATTAATACTGAAGACTTTCAATTCGCTTATAACTCATTGGTGATATGTTACATTTGTATGATTAATCCTGCTGACAAGGCTCGAGTGATACAAAGTATCGCATACAGTCTGAGCTGATTCTCGAGAGGGCTTTATATGTTTTGATTCAGGCTTAACATCTAATTGATCGGAACTATATACCTAGTACTTAACAAATTCCAGAACTTATTACCTACATACTAGTACAATTAACAAGCCTGATTCGATAATTTATATACTAAGTGTACTTTATAACATATGAATACAATTTTTTACCTACTTAGGATATATGACTGTCTGCCAGTACGCTCTTTACAATCAGGCCCGGCGCTCCCATTAGGCAAGGTTAGGCAGTTGCCTAGGGCGCCGGGCTCTGGAGGGCGCCACAGATTAAAAATTTCTTTAAAACTGTGCGGCGACCGCTGACCATACCTTTCACGGCCGCCGCACAGCTTCACATACATCCACAGGGAGGGGGGGAGGGACTATTGCTCACCACCACCGCCGCCTCTCTGCTCCGTCTCCTCCCCTCCACTCACTAACTGACTGTCGGGCGTGACATCATCATCACGGCCCGACAGTGTCAGTGAGTGGAGGGGAGCAGACGGAGCAGAGAGGAGGCAAGTTAGAAGCAGGTAAGAAAAGACGCACATTTTCAAAATCGGTGCCCCCACCCTGCACAGTTACTCACTATTTTGTAAGTATGCAGGGTGGGGGCGCCGATTTTGAAAATGTGCCGGGCGGCGGGCGCCGATTTTGTAAATGTGCCTAGGGCGCCACGGACCCTAGCACCGGCCCTGTTTACAATATTGATATATTGCATAAATCTGACTTGCAGTATGGCATATACTCTCTATCCTGTGTATAAAAATCAATACTGGGACTTTGTCAGTTTAAATGAAGAGCTTATAGTGGATTTATTATCAGATATTGGTAAGGGATACTCATATTAGGACTAATTATTGGTCAAACTTGGTTTATATCCTATATACCACAAGAGTTTAATATCATTAATACTATCCAAACAACAGACGCCACTGTTGATTTCTTTGTTCATGGTTTTAATACATATATATATATATATATATATATATATATAGAGAGAGAGAGAGAGAGAGAGAGAGAGGATCGTGGATTGATATACATTTAGGATATTGTGGTATCTATCCGTTGTGGATACATTGAGATTGACAACCATCTGCCCTGTGGAGGACACATGTCTGTCCAGATGAGTACCATCAAAGATACCTTTACATGCAATTTTGTGAACGATTCTATGTGGGTTTGTTACCTACTTTTTTTTTAATAAATTCTGGTATATACAGTATTATACTATTTTAGTTTCTTTTATTATATTATGCTACTGAGGTTCAAGTGGTTGCCAGTGATCCCCCTGATCGATGAGAATTGCAGGATTGAGAGACATCTATATGTTGGACACTTCAGCAACTTCACAGATATGCCTAAAAGGTTTTTTATCCGGTACGCATAATCAGTATTATTGGTGATCACACCCGGGATTCTAGTATATTGGCACGAGTGTTTTTATTTGATCACTTTGTTGGTTCTATCTGCATTGTGAGAATCACAATATATCTGTGTGTTTTCAATCTACCACACTTCATTTACTCTCACAAATTTTGTTGTGTTTTTATTGTGGTAATACACTATGTGGCGCCCTGTTCCTTTTTTCCTTTTTTATATATATATATGTATATATAATTTTTAACCTATATTTCGCCCTTCTTTTCCTTTTGACTTTTCATTATCATTTTTAATATATTTAATAAAAATTATTTTAATTTGTGTAATTATTTATATTTGGGAGGACTGGAGTGCCTCTTTTGTTCTTCTCACTTTTTCTTTATTCAGTAATTTTAATAGCAGCCAATTAACCTACTAATATGTTTTTGGAGTGTAGGAGGAAACCCACGCAAATACGGGGAGAACATACAAACTCCACACAGGTAAGGCCATGGTCGGGAATCAAACTCATGACACCAGTGCTGTGAGTGAGAAGTGCTAACCACTAAGCCACCGTGTTGCTCATGAATGGCGCAGTATGAAACAGAGGAGACAGGTGAAGGGGAGCAAAAGCAGCATGAAGGGCGCAGTGTGAAACGGGAGACAGATAAATGGGAGCAAAAGCAGCATGGAGGGCACAGTGTGTAACAGGGGAGACATAAACAAGACCAAAAGCAGCATGGAGGGCAGCATGTGAAACAGCAGTCTTCATCTTCTACATGATAGGCAACCTGGCAGCAAATATGCTTGTCAAAAGCAAAATACAATATATAGATGTAAAGTAGATAAAATATAACATGGTTTTATGAACTTTTTAATGACCAGAATCCCTCTACGCTCTACTCATGTGATCTTCTAGCCAGGGACAGAACTACTGCTTGCTCAGCATTTGCTTTCACTCCTGGTATAGTCCGTATTAATGACAGACGTGACCCAGCGTAACCAGCTTGTAAGAGACATCAGAGTCATGCTGTATTTTCTGAGTCTACTTTGACTGGATGGCACAGCATGAGCCATGCAACCCAATCAGAATACACAGCATCTTCTCCAATTGTTCCACATTGTTCAGTGGGCTGTCCTGGTAGTAGTACACTGTAGAGTCCAAGAGGTGCTAAGGCAGTGAGGAGTGCTGCCAAATGTCTGGACAGCATTCAGCAGGGAATACCTTACTATGGGGTAGCAGGAGGGGGAAGGGGGACATGGATGGGTGCTGCCAACAAAAGAGGGGTAAAAGGGAGACATAGAAAAGTTGGGATATTAAAGAAGAGCCAGAAGCAGAGAACAGAGCACTGTGGATGGCAGAAAAAAGCTGGGTTATTGAAAAAGAAAGTGGCAAGGACGAAAAAGACCTAGTGGTAAAATAAGAAAGTGGGGGAAGGTGGTTAGAAAAGAAATAGTGATTCTGAATTAGAGCTCTGACGAGAGAAGACGGGCCTGTTTGCCTGTTTGTGATGAATATTCCAAGGTGCAAAAAGGGACTTCAGTACTCTTTAGAAAATTTAATTATACACTGTTATGTGTTTCTTCTGTAGTCATCCTTTAACACCACATCCAATAGATATTTCCGGGATTTCTGTGTTAATCCTCCCATAACTCTTAACTGTAGGGTATAAGGTTCTATAAGGAGAGCTGCTTCAGGAAACAAAGGAGAAGCCTAATAGAGTACCTAATCCTTCTAGCCATTCTGTATTCTTCCTACAAAGTACTATAATGAAGCAAACATTTTTCTTATAATGTAATGCTCATTGTAATATGTAGTGAAAAATGTTAGCATGTGGTTAAGGATGAAATTAGAAATTACAGCTCTGTGGCAAAATTAGTTACATAGTTATACTGTTAGTCACTGACATCTACCAAGATCGGTTTAGTCTCAAGACAATACCCAGTGCTCTAATTATTCATATTCTCAATTATTAATCTGATGCTATACAGTGCACATTCCACCCATCCTCTGTGGCTTACACTGATTAGAAATGATTAAAGGATAATTGCAGCATAAAATCATTTTTAGTTAATACTCCCCCACCCCCTAAAATAGAAGAAATATGGGGTCACCTACCAGCACAGTAAGGACTTTCTTTTCCCCACATTAACAATCAGGGACAATTTAAACTCAAACTACCCTGTGTTATTTTGTAACACAAGCTCATAGACAGTGCTGCTGTCCAGTCACCCTCAGCGTTAAAAACTGACTCAGCACAACTTCAACCCCTTCCTTATTTCAGTGATTAATGAGGCGTTAGAGCACTGGTAGGGTCAAGGTCTTCTGAACTGCAGGGCTCCATGACATGGGACCCTCACAGTTCTGCATTAATGCATTAGGTACATTTACATAGTTGTCAATAATTGTATATATTTCATATGCTGGTGCATTTTAACTGTATATATTCAACAAACTATAACTTATTTAGCATGCAGCCTTATTTATACATGTGGGGTTTGCAATTTAGGTGTTTTTTAATGGGAAATATTGCTTTTTGTTTGTTTGTTTTTCTTTCTTTAAGGAAATTTCCATAATTTAGAAGAGTGGATCTGCTAAACTGAAAAGCACTTTCCCACAATTAAATACAGATGTGAGAATGATTGGCCAAAACATATTTACTGATCTGTGCACATTTTTATTAAGGTTTTATACATCAAAGTCACCTCCCCAAACAGTGCTACAGTTCATTTATGAGCAAAAATGTGCAAATAAGTGAAGGGACAATTTATTACATGGTCTAACATGGTCACCTCTGCGCTCATTTGCTAGATGGCATAAAACACCTAATTTAAAACCTGCATTTATGAAAATTACAAAAACGGTGATATTTGCATCACAAGTGGTAACCTTTTGTGTGGTCGCAGCTCTTAGTAATGAATTCCATCACTGTCATCTTAAATATAGGTGTTACTTTCGTTACTGTCTGTGAGATGAGTGCAGGAGTTAGCTCCTCAATTGATATTTTTGTAAACCCTTATGGAATATGCACATATTAAAATTAGCCTTAAAAATAAATGTGCATTATATAGAACAAGACACATGGAATTTATATCTGATCAGTATTGGAATATAGGAAACATTTCATAGATAAATACCCACAGTGGCCAGATTAAAACCTGGGTCTTATTCCTGAGACTCACTGAAACTTTGCAACCTAAGAATAGACATATTAGTGCAAGTACATGCTTGTCCTCTAGATGGAGCTGCCCACTTATATCATTTGAAGACCATCTGTGAGCTACAATTAAAATAATGTGCTCCATTCTAAAGATGTAAAATTAGCCTTTTAATGCAGCTTGCAAAAATTATGTTGCAGATACCATATTAGTATTTTTATAATGCAGTGTGGCATAGAACAACTGTCTTGCATGTCTAGTGACACAGTTACTACCCCCAGTGGGGTTAAAACTAATGCAAAGTGATTTTAAGAAAATATAGGGATGGACTATAATGTGGAATTTTACATCAATTTGTCAACCTCTTTGCTGCTAAGGCATGTTTCACCACTTTGCTGAACTTGTTTTGGAACTTTGGGCTTATCACAGTCCAATTTCAATAACAGTCATTTATTTGTGCAGTACTCACACATATCATACCTTGTTTCTTTTTATAAAACTTTGTATTTTCAGAAAATACCTTTGGTTACTTTATACTGCTTGACTTAAATATACAGTAGTTTCCAGAAAGTGGCGCAATAGCGTAAACAAATGCATTTTTCTGGTTATTTACTAAAAATTTAATTTGGCAAACAGTTGAAAAGAAGGGGTTGTCATACCTTTCTAAATAGCTGAATATTTTATATAGGTCGACATTGCATATGGGTACTCTTGTCTCCCCCTACACTACTATCACTTTTTGTAAGATGTTTGAATTTTTTTTCAGATATGGGATTTATTTGTTATAAAGGTTGCAGAGGTACCAAAAAAGTGGGTACGGCATACCGTAGGAAACAACCTTCCGCATCGAGTGAGGTATCAGTTCCCTTTTTAACCCAAGCCTGGAATGCACAGTAGAGTCCAGGTTTCAAAACTGTCAGATAGCTGTAAAAGAGGGATTGTCAGACCTCTCTATAGCTGCTGGTCTCCAAACAAAAACAGCACCACATTTGTATGTGTTAAAGGGGCACCAGATGGACAGATATGCCCCTAATACACATATTTTTGTAAATAAAAGTATTGTTTTTGTATGGTGATCAGGAATTATTAACAAACTGTAAATAAAAGAGGCTCCTCAGTTTGATATGGTGGACACCATCCCCTTTCAAATATAGTCCCTGCACTCTAGGTACCTTAGTGCACCCGGTGGGGAGAAGGGATGTAATCCTCACAGTTAAGGTCTTTTCATCTTTTCTCAAGTTCTTAAAAGCAGTGCCTGCACCTGAGTAAGTGGTGTTCTCTCTCTGGGCTGTAGGCCTTGACAGGAGCCACCAGAGTTTGACTTGGTAATCCCATGCCAGACACACTACAGGTAAATGGGATAAGCCATAAGTAAATGGCTGTTTAAACTACAGGCCCATTTCAGGATAAGTAGTGGATGATGCTCAACAAGTTTAATCTCTGATAATGGTGATAATGTTTAATCTAAACGCAGGATGGAAAATATGCATTGGTATAATGTATTGGCAGACAAAGATTAACTGAACAATAATATACAACATTGACATATGAAAGTATGATTTAAGTAAGCAATACGCAATAACAGATGAGTAGAGAGCAATAATAATCAATGTGAAGGTACAAGTTCATAGTTAGGATAATTTAAAACAACTCCTAAGCAGGGTTCTCACATTTTAGGGTGTAAATGTATCAAGCTGCGGTTTTGCACTTCTAACGATTTTCTCGGGTGAGTTTAAACTCAACCAGCGATTTGATGTAAAATTGCTAGGGAAGTGTTTCTTTCAAAATTGCTATACTCAAAATCACATGCCCGACGTTTTGCCACTCTAGCTATACAAATCGCCAAATATATGAAGCTGCTATTTTGAAAACAAAATTCGCCAGAACAATACACTGCTTTCTGTAGGCGAGATTGCCAAACACACCACTATTGGACTGCTGGTCAATAATAATATAACAAGAGGCACAAAGGGAGTTTCAATAAAGTATAATTTATGTTTTAGAGGAGAAAAAATGTTTATAAATTAGCTTACGAGTAACAAATTATTTTACATATATATTAGTTGTGCACATTTATGTAATATTTTTAATCAGTTTACAGTGTGTGCTACATTATTATTATTATTTATTAGTTATAAAGCACCAACATATTACATATCAATATACACAGAGACGCAAAAAATAAACATTGCAATGAAGGGGAACAGAAGGTAAAGATGGGCATGGCCAAATTTTTACAATAAAAGAGGTGTGGGAAACAGTTGATACTTAAGGTAGCAGAATAACTATTGGAGATGCCAGTGAGTAAAGTGCTTCTGGTTATTCTAGCCATCAGCATTATCATCCTTTGACAATAACAGACATCGGTGGCTGGCATATCTGTGCAACATCTGTATGCATTCACCTATTTGCATTTGTATAATTTAAAGTTGGATGTAAAGGCTTCAGAATGTTGTAATTTTGTACATTTTGCAAAATGTGTCGCACTGCCCATATTTGTACCATTTTTTTCAGATGTGCGTATCTAACACCTCATCATCGTCAGCAGCCATTTATCCAGCGCCACTAATTCCGCAGCGCTGTACAGAGAACACACTCACATCACTCACTACCCCATTGGAGCTTACAGTCTATATTTGCTAACATACACACACACACACACACACACACACACATACACACAGAGACTACGGTCAATTTGATAGCAGCCAATTAACCTATTGGTATGTTTTTGGAGTGTGGGAGGAAACCAGAGCACCCGGAGGAAATCCACACAAACACAGGGAGAACATACAAACTCCACACAGCTAAGGCTATGGTCAGAAATCAAACTCATTACCCCAGTGCTGTGAAGCACAAGTGCTAATCACTAAGACACCTGCAGCCTCTTGCACTTCAAACGGCAGATAAGGGACATTCAGGTGCAAATACATTACAGTATAGTAAAGAGCATTAGATGCACGTTAAGCAACCCTTCCCCTTGAGGTGCATCTTTTAACATACACTTATCTTTCAATTATGTCCCTTACCAAGAGCAAATTCAACGCCTACACATGATGGGTGTATATTCCTGCAATGAATATGTCATATTTTTTTTTTATTTTACTATACTGTCTTACTATCTAGTTTACAGTGGGACAATATTTTCTTTTTATCACGATATTAATGTTTCCTGATGGGAACACTATTTAAACTGCATACTTACTACAAGTGCTCATGTGCATGCTGACACTTGCAGTGCCACAAGTATGTACTTTTAATGGTGTCCCCATCAGGAAATATTAAGTGTTGCTACATCATAAAAATATAAATATTGCCCCCATAAGAAAATTAATAATCATTTTTGCCCCTCTACAACAAAAAAACATGCTTTCTTTAAAGTTCCATTGTGCCTCCTGTTCTATTGGGTTGGGGACAGCTTAGCGATTGCGAAAAATTCCGACAAGTGTCATACCTACAGGTAGCAACTAGAGTTTACTCACCAATAAATACTGTGCCTTGGTTAGGTACAGATAGCAAATAACTATAAGTAGTACAGCAGAGTCAGATGTGTCAGGCTAATTAAATAATTATTTTAATAATGATTAAATGTATGACATAATGTAAACAAAGTCGCTTCCAAATGGCCCATGGGAGGAGCTGCTGCGCCTGTGCATGTGCAGCAGCTCCATTTCCACTATTTTATTGCAGCTGCAGCCCTGCTAGAATGTAGTGAAGACAAGCATCCGCGGTGTTTAATGAGACACAACGTTTTCGGTCATGCAGGTGGGTTTCCAGGCAACTGAAACCTCTACCTAAGTATGTGCCTGCTAAGCACTATTAAATTAATGGCAAGGGGAAGAGTAGGCCTAGCAGTGCAAAGTCATGGCTCTGCCTTCAATGAATTACTGTACCGGCAACTGGATCAGATTGTGGTGCAGTGCAGTATATGGTAGCTTATTCACACATGCAGGGATGAGTTCTGGAAACATGTAAGGCTCTTTAAACATGTAACAAAGGTCTGGAAGAATCTTCAATGACCCTCATTTATGAATGGGAGTATGGCAAGGAAACATGACAATTAGCTGACAACTGGAACACTCTCTCCAGCATGTATGGGATGGGATCCAGCTGGGCTCCATCTACACTATCTCTATTTATCTGTGCTGGACTATCTCTGTTAGTCTGGACTAGGCCTGGACTCCCTCTCTGTATTGTGCCACTCATTCCCCTCAATCCTGTGCTGAAATCTTTCATCACGTTAATATTGCACTGTTCTGCTCCAAAAATGGACTATAAGGGCAATATTCGCTAATTGCCTGAGCTATTCACAGCTAAGCTAATTATGTGTTACATCAAAGATTCTCTATTTAATATTTAATCAGATAGCAGTAGCCACTGCAATAAACTATATCTTAATGTACAGTATGTTACCCCTATATCCTTTCTACAGTACATGCAATTGTAATGGCACAATAGGAAAACTATATGGCATGTAATGTTTGCCAAATGCCTAAATCCTTAGAATAAATCAATTTGTACTAGATCACATAATATAGTAACATACATAGTAACATATTTGAAATTGATCCAGATAAAGAACCGCCAACCTGTTTCAATCGGAAAAAATCCCTTCTGAACCAAATTTTCAGTGCTTTTTCTCCCTGAATCCACTACTATCCTTTATTTTAATTAACAGTCGTATCCCTGGATACCCTTTTCCGCTAAAAATTTGTCTAACTCTTTCTTAAACATATCAATTGAATCTGCCATCACAACCTTACCTAGCAGTGAATTCCATATCTTGACTGCCCTTACTGTAAAGAACCCCTTCCTTTGCTGGTTGTGAAAGTTCCTCTCCTCTAACCTTAGGGGGTGACCGTGTGTCCTATGTACAGTTCTTGAGATAAAAAGTTCCCATGAAAGTTCTCTGTATTGACCCTTAATGTATTTGTACATAGTAATCATATACCCTTTAGATACCTATTTTCTACAGTAAACATCTCTAAACTGTATAACCTTTTCTCATAACGTAATGACTCTATACCCTTTCTCAATTTATCACCCTTCTCTCAATCATTACTATCTCCAAAATCTCTTTTTCACAGAGTGGTGCCCAGAACTGTAGTCCGTATTCAAGATGAGGTGCTACCAGCAATTTATATAGTGATAAAATGACACTGTCTTCCCTTGCAGTGTACTGACATCTTCACCAGATTTCTAGAAGTACTATTAAATGTAGACCATAGTTTTCTATAAACTTTAGAGAGAAAATAATTTTTTGGGTTTCACATCAGCTAATAAATAAAAAGTAGTACGATATAAAGATTGTACTTTTTTTTTCTTTTTAGAAATTTCAGTGAACGAGCTTTAACAAAAAATAAACAACCCAACAAACATTGGAGGGTTTTTGTGGCAGCATAGAATAATATCAGATTTTTAAAACCCGTATGTCTGTTGAGGACAATATAGTGGGTGACAGCAAATTAATGAAAATATTCTGTGTGACTATACACAATTGGCCTGGTTAAGAGTTGGGAATAAATGTAGACTGCAAAAATCCACTTTTCTTTATCCTGAATGTGCAGCCCGAGCCTGGTCAGCATTCCCTAGGAATTTTTGTGACATAAATGAACAAAGGGATGAATACTGTAAGGGTAAGTAAACAGACAGCATAGCACTCCCAAAAATTCAGCAAAAAAAAATGACAAGAAACATACAATACAAGACAGACAGGGAGTGGATAGACATGATACATACGTTACGGAGCGACCTGTATGTGAAAGCTTAAATTCTAGAGAGAGTGGTTGACGAGACAGTAGGAACAAATGGGCCCTAGTGGAACGGGTGGATGGAGGGACTAGAGGAAGTGGACATGGGGAACTAGGAGGGTGCAAGAGTGTAGAGGTGGGTTTTGAGGAAGCATTTAAAGGATTGTGGGTTCGAGGGAGACTGGTAGGGTCAGGCAAGAAGTTTCATAGGTGTAGAACAGCTCAGAAGAAGTATTTAATATGGTAGAGGGAGGAGGTTATGAGAGGCAAAGGTTAGAGGTGGAGCACAGTGGTCTAACAGGGGTGTATCGCATGACAAGGTCAGAGATGTATGGGGTAAGCATTAGCAAGGGTTTTGTAAATGAGGTTGAATAGCTTGAACTAAATTCTGGAGGGAATAGGGAGCCAGTGATGGAAATTACAGAGAAAAGTATTGGATGAAGTGTGTTGGAAGAGGAAGATTAGTTCAGCTGTGGTATTCAGGAGGGATTATAGAGGGGAAAGGCGGGTGAGGAGTAGGACAGTAAGGAGGAGGTTACAGTAGTCACCTGCCAGAGGTATTTCAACTAAGTATTAATTAAAATGAATGAAAATGTATTGAATGATATTTTAACTTCTTTACTTTGTATTGCTTTGATATACTATTATCTTTTGTATTTGTGTGTGTGTGTGTGTGTGTGTGTGTGTGTGTGTGTGTTGGGGGAGGGGAGGAGATGTTTCTGGGAAGATGCATGATTCTCAAAAAAATTCTGAAAAATGAATATTCTAGGTGGTGAGATTCTAAATAGTGATAAAAAGGGGCTGAGACTGAACATTTTTTCAAGCCTGATCTGAGTTCAAAGGAGCTGTTCTAACACTACAACAACATGCTGAAAATGAAATCATCAACTAGTCTTGAGTTAACACTATTAATAAATAGAGATGCTTGTGCTCGGTTTTCTGAAAACCGAGCCCACCCAAACTAAGTTGATCCGAGAAGGTTCACGAGCCGGTTTGGTACTTTTGCGCATCCTCGGATCTGAATCGAGGCACAACGTCATTCGTTGTGTTCTCGGATTTCGTGGGTTTTGGATTCCATAAGTACCTACCTCCCCAGGAGATCCAGCACCATTGCTCACGCAGAAACAGGGGTAGCAGTGTTCTTGTTACTCTCCAGTCTCCAGTGACATTGCTCAGTGCCATTGCTCACACAGAAACAGGGGTAGCAGTGTTCTTGTCATACATCTGCCACTCGATGAGGAGTCCCTGGTGCCGATAAAACGGCAGTTTTCCAATATAGTCGGTTTCCCGCACGTCATAGGGGCAGTCGATGGGACTCATGTAGCCTTGGTCCCCTGCGGTGGGAATGCTGCTAATTTTTTGAATCGCAAGCATTTCCATTCTATAAATGTCCAAGCTATATGACTAAAGTGGAGGGGAGATAGTCAGCGGAAGCAGTAGGGAATGTGAGAGTGTGAACTGTATTATTATATTATATTATTAAAATTCCTAATCCACATTAGAGAGAAGAGAATGAGGGAAGAAAAAAAACAGGTTGGATTGTTTGGCCAGTTGAATCTGTTGAATGGCCCTAATGAATTTGCAGCATGCTTTCTAATACATATCCGTATGGTGGATCATCGAGGGGAAAGTTTACACAGTCTGTTTGCCAGGATTTTTGCATACTGTTTGGTGTTGACCTACAACTGAGATGAGGCAGTAACTTTAGCACAAGGCAGCATCCTTGCTCTCTGATAGCTACTGTAATATGAGTTTCCAGTGCCTAAGAAGGTTCGCTATGTTCTGAGATTAGGGATTCAATGCTCTCTGAAAACTCTTCTTTTTATTAGAGCTTACCCTGTTCCCCTTTATACAACGCACACTAAAGCCCCCTCACACATGTCCCAATCTCCACTCTGAGCCACAGTCACTCCTTTTTTAGCTTTACGCTCTTCCAATTAGAATGTATGCTCTCATGAGTAGAGCCACACTTACCCTTTATTTTCATGAGTGCATTTATGTCTACCTTATATGTGTCACGAACCGCGGTGGCCAGCAGTGGAGCCGCAGCTCGCTTCTCTCTGCTCGGGCGTCCTGGCCATCACTTTCGCACTCTTCATCCCAGTTGCCTAGGCAACAACCGGGACGCTTGTTTCTCCCTCCCGCCGCCTCCGGCCAACTGTCAAACAGCCGGGCGCGCGCAGGTCTGTATAGCTCAGCCTCCTATAGCTGATTGGGGGGTGTTGCATTAGCCACCTGGGCTGATCAGTACTGCTGGGCACTCTGCATTTTCATTGGGCCACATAACTATTTAAGGCAGTGAGGGCTTAGCCTCACTGTCGGTTATAGTTTTCTGTCTCTGGTTGCTGACCTGCTCCTTACTGCTGCTCCTGTGCTACTTTGGATTGATTGTTCGTGTATGACCCCTGGCTTGCTTACTGCAATTTGTTGGATTGCCTGTGACCCTGACCTCTGCCTATTTTCCGATACATTGCTTTCTGCCAGCCCTGACCCTTGCCTGGGCTTCACTCAGCTGCCTGCTGTTGCCTGTTTCTGGACTTCGCTACCTTCTACCATCAGGCCCTCGCCTGCACTGCGGTAATATTATAAACTTGTACTACTCTGAGTTAAGACCTGGGGCATCTGAATACCTGTGTGTGCATACAGCTCTACGGAAAAGGCTACTGCTTGTTCTACAAGTTTATGATATTTTCTGCCAGTCCTAACAATATGTCCCTGTTTTATGCATGTCCTGTTTTCCCAACTGTCTGGGGCTGTGAAGCACTGTGGTGCCTTACATATCTATGATTACAATAATAATAGAGTGAAACAGACTCTCTCCACAATATAAAAAGTGGTTTGGTCGGGGGGGCGTGGCTAGGACACCATCTTGATTGGCAGCATCTGCCTGAGCTCCCCTGATCCCGAGACCCTTATCCCTCTATATTTTGGGACATCCCTGCCACAGAACCTTCATAAACACGGTCCTCTATTTGTGGAGTCCTCCAGCAGCCATCCAATAATTGATTTACCGCTGGACCCTCTGAGATACCTGCTCTGAGTCCTCCTGTGGCTAGCTGGGCATCCTGTGTCAGTGGACACCTTGAGAGACAGATCCGTTGCTTCCCCTCTGGCTGCCCTGCATCCAGACCCCCCAGCCTCCTGTGGTTCACCGCTGGCTCCATCGGCTGCACGCCTCGTGATTTACCCGGGACGAGTTCGGCGGCCTACTTCCGGTTGAAGCCCCGGCCTAAAGTTTCAGCCTCCCCGCGGACCCCTCACTTCCGGTTTCGCCGCGGCACTTCCGGTTTTGCCGTGGCACTTCCGGTTTGCCTGGAAAGGAGTCAGTGACCCTGCTGAGAGGTACAAACATCCTCCTCTGTTCCCCCCACCCCTATTGGCAACACTAGGGGAGTACCTGGAGGTCACCCCTGCCGCACTCCTGTCCCACCTGTGGGAGATCCAGGCAGAGTCTTCAGACTACCAGCACTACAGCTCCCCTCCATCTCCTCCCACCTTTTGGATGTAAGATGAGGATAGTGGGGTATCCCCCCTGCTGAGATAAGAACACCAGTCTAACTAGCAGCACATTGACTTTACTCCTGCCAGCTCTGACTCTCTTGCAGTGGACACACAGCTGTCCTCGTTCACCCCCCTGCTTCCTCATTGCACCCCTTGCATTGCTTCGGGGTACCCCCACAAGCTGGATCACCTCCACTACGGTCTATAAAGATTATCATTGGTTCTCCAATTGAACAAACACCAATACTTCTGCTACAAGGATTCTCTCATATCACAATCCGGACCACTTCGTTTTTAGTACACCAGGTTTCCACAAGCTCAACATCACTATACCACCAAGCTTGGGCACCAGCCACTGAGGTTTGTACCTGTGGACACAAATCCTGAGTTCTTTGTCTCCCTCTGCCACCTCCTCTCCTCTCAGGCTGGGGATGACTTGATGCAGAGTGTGCCCATGCACCCCTCCTAGCACTGAGATCTACACTACGGAGCAGCCGACCTCCATCCTCTACGCTTTTCTCCCTTTCTGTTAATCCCCACCTTTACTACGATGCCAAGAGGGGGGAAGAAACCCCCAGGTGGCGACCTCCTTCCCTACCTCTCCAGAAACAAGACGCCTGCCAAACAAAGCAATGACATACCTGAGTCATCTCCTGGACACTCTGATTCAGATCCCGACGATGACGATCAGTCACCTATCACCCGTCGGGATTTTTTATCCCTCCTCAAAGAGGTAAGGGATGTCAAAACATCTGTACAGGCTCTCCATTCCCTGAAAGCCGACGTTGTTGAAATTGGGGATAGAACAAATCACCTGGAGCATCGGGTTGAAGAAGTGGTGACCTGCCAACAGTCGTTTCAAACTAATCTCCATGAAATGCGAAATGACATCACCCAGCTACAAGATGGCCAGGAAGATCAGGACAACCGTGCTCGACGTAACAACCTGAGAATTCGGGGGATCCCAGAACAGGTTGAACCCACCCACCTGGAACTCTACCTTAAGAAACTTTTTACCAAGCTCTCCCCCTCGACTCCTGAAGATCAACTTCTTCTCGATCGAGCCCATCGAGCACTGAGACCTCGCTCCCAAGATCCATCTCAACCTAGGGATGTTATCCTCAGATTACATTACTTTACAGCAAAAGAAGCCATCATGAAAGAGGTCCGCCGGCTTCAGATGATCACTTTCGACAACTCCAACTTACAAATCTTCCAGGATTTATCCCCCCTTACCCTGGCCAAACGGAGAGACCTCAAGCCCTTTACTACACTTCTCCGGAAACGAAACATCAAATACCGCTGGGGGTTCCCCTTTCGTATTCTAGTATGGCACCAGGGATCAATGCTTACGGCCAGGACTCTTCCTGAAGCTCAATCTCTAATTCCCAAACTTGGCATCACCACCGATAACGCTGACCTTCCCGTGGACTCTCCTCTTCCCCAGAGATCACAAAGACCGTCCACACGTGAAGCCCCCCGTTCAGAGTGGACCACAGTTCCTGGGACCTCGGCATCGCCAACTGGATCTTCAGGGACTTGACTCTGCTTATCAGGTTTTATCTTTTTGTCTCTTTCTCCCTCTCATTCCCCTTCTTCACTGTTTGGATCCAGGGCTGATCACGGAAGAAAGACTGTCTACACGCCACTTAGGAATCCCCGCCTTCTGTGGGATCCCACTTGTGCCTTAAGCTCATAACCCTATGTTGACTATTTTGCTATAGGAGGCCTCCTATTTATCAGTTTGGTTTGATTTACTGTTGTTATGCCTGTTACACATGTTTTCACCATTATTATGTTGTTTTATATGTTTCTATATGTTGGGCCTCAACATCTGTTAGCTCCCCCTTCCCTAGGAAGTCTACATACTGTTTAAAGGCTCCCGCCTTTTGCGGGACCTCACCCGTGCTTTTTGATGTTTCTATTATGCTACTATGTAGCTTTTGTAAGATTCTATCTGTTGGGGTCCATTATAGCTTATCTGTCCCCCCATACTGAAGGCTCGTATCCCATACTACATATCACCTAAGGGTTCCCGCCTTTCACGGGACCCCACCCGCTCTTTAGGCCTAGAGCTCTTCCCTGCCAGTTTTGACTCCGAAAGCCCTCCACCTACCTGCTTGGTACTGTCGACAGGCCTGATTTACATGCTCGCACTATATTACAATGTTTTGATTGTGTGTTATTACCTGTCTGGCCTTAGATTCTGTTTGAGGCTCCCCCTTCTATTAAGGGTTGGTCTCCCAGACTCTCAGTGCTCAACAGTCGTTATTTTCTCCTGTGCCTCTGGCGGTGTCCTCTCTTTGCGCCTCCCTGTTATACTTGCCGTTTGGGCCACCACCGTGACGCCCACATGGTCAATTGGCATCCTTTCTATTTTATTCCGGATGCCCCTGGGGAGGTGTGATGGGAGAGCACCAGAGGCTACAATGTTGTTTAGTTCATTACGAGTTAATGTAATATAAGTCCATTCTGTATAGTTTAAATAACTGGTTGTATTACTGTGTTATGCTACATACATTCCTTTGTTCCTCACCATCTCTCCCCCTCTTATCTCCCATTACTCCCCCTTTCTACTACCCCCCTACCATAAGTTCCCCCTTCTATCTTCCCTCTCCATACTACCCGGCTGCTCCGCACATCACTTCATTATTCTTTCATTTCCAGCGCCCCATCTCAAAACCTTAGGAGGATGCGCACTTCGCCCCCACTATTTGGACCCTCCTGATGCATCCTTTGGATGTTCTGCCACTCCCCCCGGGAGCTTTAGGCTCCCTTGCTGACCTATGTGCCTTATTGGCTCATAGCCTCCCTTCCCAATGTCGGCACCACAGGTCCCGGCCTATTCCGCCGTGTGACCACCTCCCTCCACCCTCCCTTCGTCCCCTTCTCCCCGCCCCCTTCCTTACTCAAATAGACCACAATAAGCTAAGGATCTTTTTTGCTCCATTCTCCACTATATGTGCCCCAAGAACCACTCAGATACCACGTCAGGTTTACTCAGATCTCCCACCTTACCCTTTCATCTCTTGCTCTCATTTTATCTTCCTCTCTCTCATCGCACATGGGTCTTAGGGTCCTTTCCCTTAATGTAAAAGGGTTAAATAGTCCCCAGAAACGAAGTAAACTTCACGTGACCCTTAAATATCATAGGGGAGACCTAATTTTCATACAGGAGACTCACTTTCTACATGACTCTCACCCCGAACTCCGCTCTAAATTATATCCCGACTCATACCATGCCTGTGATCACTCAGCTAAAAAACGGGGGGTCTCGATCTTACTGGCACGTCACCTCACGTTTGAGCTTAACAATTCTCTCGCTGACAAAGACGGACGTTATCTCATTCTGATAGGTAAGCTAAACAATAAGCTCTGTACACTAGTAAACGTTTATGCCCCTAACCAACACCAACACCGCTTCTTCACAAAACTAGATTCCTTATTGACTCGTTTTAGACAGGGGGATCTTATTGTAGCGGGCGACTTCAACACTGTTCTGAACACCACCATCGACCGTTCTGCCCCGGTGGCCGCTGTCCCGCTCTCAGCAGACCCACAATCCACTAAATCCCTCCTCAGTCTCATGAAATCCCAGCTTCTATATGACTCCTGGAGAGTGAAGGAGCCGACTACACGCGATTACACATTTTACTCTTCACCCCATGGCTCATACTCCCGTATAGATATGATCCTGCTCAGCCATGATTTGGCCCTAAACCTCCAGGCGGTCCAGATCCACCCATTGACTTGGTCTGACCATGCCCCTTTTACAATTGACATCTCTGACCTCCTACCCCGACCTCGCCCAATGACCTGGCGTCTTAATGACTCCCTTCTTCACAATACGAATATAGTATCTCAGATTAGGACTAGACTGGAGGACTACTTTGAGCTAAATGATATTCCAGAAGTCTCCAAAGCCACCTTATGGACTGCGCACAAAGCGGTCTTGAGGGGACACTTGATCAGCATGGCCTCCAGACACAAAAAAGAATACCTCACCCGAACCAATGAGCTCTCCATCCAACTTCAAACCCTGGAAGCCCAGCACAAAGCAACCCCTGATCCCGCAAACCTGACAGCCCTTCGGGAAACCAAAGCCAAACTAAACCTCCTTCTCTCTAAACAAGCGGCCACACGCCTTAAATGGCTCCGTCAGACTTTTTATGAAAAAGGAGACAAAGCTGACAAAATTCTTGCATCACGGCTGCGTACAGCTAGAACTCATAGAAATATTATTGCTATCCGTGATTCACATAACCAGTTAACTCACGATCCAGCAGATATCCGGTCAGCATTTCAACATTTTTACACTGCTCTTTATAACCTCCCGGCTCCCGCTTCCACCCCAACACTGAAAACCCCCTCCGCCCTGATCACTGACTTTCTTGCCAAAGCCAAGCTACCTAAATTATCCCACCAAGCCCTTTCACTTCTCAATGAAGAGATCTCGACAGACGAGATCCATCAAGCCATCAAGGGACAAAAAAGTGGTAAATCCCCAGGCCCTGACGGCTTCACGGCCGCATACTACAAGAAATTTTCTGATTTGTTGGCCCCTCATCTCAAATCCCTTTATAACAACACTCTCCAAGGTGACCCTCTCCCATCAGAGATGCTGGAGGCCAAAATTGTAGTTATCCCTAAAGAGGGTAAAGACCCGCTCCACTGTGCTAGCTACAGGCCAATCTCTCTCCTCAATCTCGATTTGAAAATTTATGCCAAAATCCTAGCAAACCGTCTGAATGCCTTCCTCCCTTCTCTGATCCAGTATGACCAAGTAGGGTTTATCCCGGGACGCCAGGCGAGGGACAATACCAGACGTGCCATTGACATCATCCATATTACAAATTCCAGGAGATCCCCAACTATTATGCTCTCTCTGGATGCTGAAAAAGCATTTGACAGGATCTCTTGGGACTTTATGAAAGCGGCTCTTGAGTCGTTCGGCTTCGCTGGCGACTTCCTCACTGGCGTCCTAGCATTATACACCACCCCTACTGCTAAAGTCCTGGTTAATGGCACTCCCTCAGAATCATTCTCCATTCGAAATGGAACACGACAGGGTTGCCCCCTTTCCCCTCTGATATTTGCTCTGATAATTGAACCTCTGGCTTCCCAAGTTAGGTCTAATCCTAGCATACAGGGGGTCAAGGTGGGTAATACGAACTCCAAGATCTCACTCTTTGCAGATGATATCCTCCTATCACTTACCCAACCGGGGATCTCCTTGCCCAACCTATATGCCATCCTTCAGAACTACAGCGATGTTTCGGGCTATAAGATAAACTACACCAAGTCAGAGGCCATGCTGCTTCACGTTTCTCCTCGGGATACCGAGCTCCTCCGGGCTAACTTTAATTTCAAATGGCAGAACAGGAAGATCAAATACCTGGGGGTTTTCCTCACTTCTCGCTATGACCTCCTCTTTCGTGAGAATTTCCTACCCCTTTTCTCCAAGACGCAATCAGACCTGACCTCCTGGAACCGCCTTATTATTTCGTGGCTGGGCAGGATCATAGCTGTCAAAATGAACATACTCCCCAAATGGCTGTACCTCTTCCAAACCCTTCCGGTAGCTGTCCCTGCCTCTTTCCTTGCCAACATCCAGAAGGCCCTCACCCGCTTTATTTGGAACCATAGACCTCCTAGAGTCTCATCCAATATCTTAAAACGACCAATCCCTGGAGGAGGAAGAGGCCTTCCCGACATCAAATTATACTACTTGGCATCCCACCTTTCGCAAATCGTTGCCTCCTACGCTCCCTCTGGCTCCACTGCATGGCTTGATATAGAATCGGCCCATCTAACCCTGCCCGATCTCTCCTCTCTCTGGGGCGTATCTCCCGCCCGTCGCCCCCCTGCTGTTAGAGCACTGCCTTCTATCAAATTTGATGCTATGCTCTGGGACTCCAACTCCTTCAAACTAAAACTTTCAACTGCAATATCTCCTTTAACCCCCATCTGGCATAACCCGGTGTTCCCTCCTGGATCTGCCTCTACAACCCACCGTAACTGGTCTCGTGCAGGGCTTAAATTTCCAGTAGATTTTTCCAAACAGGGCCGCTGGCTTTCGCTAGCGGATCTCCAACCCCAATCCCCGTCCCAAATCCTCAGCCCCTTTGAATTCTTCCAAATTAATCATTTCTTGCGATCCCTGCCACCAACCTATGTTCTTAGGGACCTTACTCCATTTGAATCTCTTTGTAGAAAACATCCCTTGGACAAGGGCATGATTTCTCAAATATATAGCATTCTTCTCACTTCTGCCCTTCCCTCTCCAAACCCTCATGAAGACGAGTGGGAAAAGGACCTTGGTCCTCCCCCGGATGAAGAGGCTTGGGAGGACATGAGACTGGGGATAGCTAAATGCTCCATATCAACTAAACTCAAGGAAACCTCTTACAAAATTTATTACCGTTGGTATTACAATCCCACAAGACTCCATAGAATGTTTCCCTCTTCCTCGCCCTGCTGTTGGCGGGACTGTGGCCAAAGGGGTACGATGTTTCATATTTGGTGGTCTTGCCCGATTATCACCACCTTCTGGGACTCAGTCCATAGTTTCCTAAATACCCTTTTTGAAGCTCCTATCCCGAAAGATCCCTGGATATTTCTTTTATGTTACACTCCCCAAGACCTGGACAAATTCTCCAAGAAATTAACTGCCCACATCCTGACAGCAGCCAAATCACTCATAGCCCTTAATTGGAAAAAGACCTCACCTCCATCCCTTTTGGCTCTCAAGAAGCAGATTTGGCACGTGGCCGCTATGGAGGAGATTACGTACTACCTCCACGATAGAGGCCACGTCTTCAGTCAAGTCTGGGCTCCATGGCTAGCCGTGGAACACACCTTCCCCCCTCAACGCTCCACGTCCTCCGACCTGACCCATGTGCGATGACCCTAACTCTTCCCGACACATATCTCCCCCTCTGCTATAGGCTCAACACACCCTAGTTATCCTCTAAATACTTACAGTGCTTATCTTTGTGGTCCTACCCCCCCTCACCCCTCCCCCACAATCCATTTTGTTCCTACACCCATTTTATATTACTCTTTAAAAATGTAAAAACCGGTCATTTTTGTCTAAAGGTTTCCTAATATGCGATACACCACAATAACTGTTGTGATTTTACTGTGCATGCTACACAGTGTTATCGTTTTGCTGTCTGTATTTTCTTGATTGACCACTGAAAATAAAAAATTATAAAAAAAAAAGTGGTTTGGTCATTACAGGGTGAAAAGCCTCCGATGACTAATCTGTTTATACTCCCCTCCCCCCCCCCCCTATTTCCCAGCTTTGAAGCTTTTGCAAGTCCACTTTTTCACTCAGAACTGGGGTCCTGGAACCCTGTATTAAGCTGACCATGTGAACATATTGTCAGCAATATCAGGCAATCGGCTGCCTCTCTCATTGTGTTTTGTCACCACCTTTGAGATTGATTCAAACTCTTTGGGGTATATTTACTAAAAACTGCAGGTTTGAAAAAAAATGGAGATGTTGCCTATAGCAACCAGATTATATCTGTCATTTTATAGAATGTACTAAATAAATGATAACCAGAATCTGATTGGTTGCTATAGGCAACATCTCCACTTTTGTTAACTCATAGTTTAGTAAATATACCCCTTTGTCTTTACTTATTAAAGTACAATAAACAAACAGAAACACAAGCTAAAGCCGCACTTCTAATGTAAAAATCATCATGTTTTCACAATTTGCTTTACTGTACACCACTCCCTTTCTAGAGATTTAATAGAACAATAGAACATCTTTAAATATTTATTTTTATTGCCTAGTCAAAGTAAATGGTCAATCATATCTACTTGTAAAGATGACAGAGCAGTAATCTTAACCACCACCTTTACATTCCCTTCAATATATTCATATACATCTTATACAACAGGATACAGGAGTCAGACACTATTTTGGCACAGAATAACGGCTAGCATATGTGAACCCATAGAGTAGGTTTATAGATTGCATGTAATGATTAATAAGAGCTTTGCTGAGTGGTTACAATGAAATGGTTAAATTAAAAGCCATTACATTTATTACTGCCCTTTCCCTCCACCCTCTCCAAGTACAACCAGTTACATTAAGCATGGGCCAGCATATAATACAGGGCTACACCTTGTGACACCTGTATATAAAGGACAGTCCTTATCAAGCCAGGAAACAATAGTTTCACACCTGGAGTACTGATGAGAGGAAGAAAACAAAGACCTATAAACACTGTGTAACAAGGTATGTGAGGATACAAATCATTACTAGCAGAACTACTAAATGGTTATATAGTCACATAAGTGTTTTCTGGTTACATACTTAGAAGAAAGTCCAATTTGTGGCCAAACATCAATGTTGAACAAATTCTAACAAGTGATATCAGAACCGAGTAATCGCTTTGTATCAGTTTCAGGCAAATTACAAGGCCAAGATTACAGCTGCATCCTGTAAATGTTTTATTTCATGTAAAATTACAGAACGGCGGAGCAGTCAGAAATGAACACATACTATTGATAGTTGGATAGAGATAAAAATAAAATATGAGGTCATGCTCAAAGTTACAGTGCGGATAACAATAGCTGATAACTAGTAGCAGCCTGCAGCGGTAGATGACAATCTATTCTAAAAAGTTATAATTAGCCAATAATTGTTAGCTAGATCTACAATGGCATCAATGAGGAGGTATAAAGATCATTATCTCTCTATTGTGAGACTTTTTTTTTATTGTTTTGCAACATAGTTTAAATGTCTTTTATTATGCATCTGTTTTACAAGTGTTGTCCATAGTTGCAGAGATCACTGGCAAATAGCATTATTATACTGCAAAGTGAGGGGATTCCTGCTCAATGAAACTTCACAATCTTCTGTAAACCCAAGACAAAATCTGTTGCACACTAGGGGGGGTCTATTTATCAAAGCCCCATCCTGGTGAAGGATACTTGCCAATTGTTATTATATATATATATATATATATATATATATATATATATATATGTGCATTAGCTAACATATTTTCAAGGTTACAATTTATTAAATGGGGCAGATCAAAACTGCAAATACCATTTACTGATGCTCCATTTCTCCATTTCATCAGAAGCGTGTACTTGAAAATCCATCTGGAGCCGCAAAATTAATAAATGTAATTTCAAAGGACACAGAGGGTGCAAAATAAAACCAGAATAGCCATGGTAAGGTTTTAAGAGAAACACTTATAAATAATTAGTTACTGAGAGGCTAATGGTTACCAAGAAAAAGACAGTGGAAGTTTAATAAAAAATAAATAAATCATTATTTGGAAAAGATGAACCAATTAACCGATGAACGGACAATGCCACCAGGCACTTGTGCCTCCTACTATGTGGCCTGAATCATTGTTCTCCCATGCAGAAGTTAAAACAGTTGTGGTGAAATTAAAAACAACAGTATAACTTTTGCAAAGGTTCAAACACAAACATGGTTTGCACTCTTTTATTGGGTAAATTTATCTAAGACGCACTAAAGGAAATATCACAGACTGCTATAATGATTATAGAAACCAATAACAAGGATTGTAGTTTTGGATTATTATTAGATACTGCAAACTTCATATTTAGTTTACCCATCTTCCTAAAAGATCAGCGACCTCTACTCAAATATCTTCTGGAAGACAAGTGAAAAATGACCTAAAAAGTACAGTGTACTGACTGAAATTGCTCATTGAAGAAAGGACAACACATGGTCTGCCCACATCCCTTTATAAACCAAACAGAGGGAATTGCCTAGAAAAGAATTTTGAGTACATTCAAATCCCTACTTTTATCTTCCTGCTTTTACACTTCCTCCCATCATTCCCTAATGCATGCCAATGGCCCATTTCCATGATTTTACAACACACACTTTCCCAGGTGCACGGTGTTTGGTGTGTATTATGCAAATATGTAATACTGTAGATATCAGTACAGAAGAGGTTATTACAGTTTTGGATTAACATTTTTATTTACCATCCAGATGTGTTTTTCATGGAAAGTCTGCGATGGACATTTTACATGTTTAACACAACAATCCACTCAGGGCAACTGCAAACTGCATTGTGTGGCCTTTCCTTAGTGTCACCTAACGTTTAGGGCATTTTTGTCACTTTACACCAAATTTTCTGTGTTCCCTTCAAAAATGTAAAATTGATGATTTGGCTGGGAATAGATCCGCGCTGACTCTTTCAAAAGTCTAGAATGTATTTTTGGTGAAAAGTTAGAAACAACATGAAGCCGCACCTTACAATGTCAAAACTGAGACTAGCACAAAGAGATAGAGATGAAACTTAGAATGAACAGAGGCAGTAAATGGTTGAACGCTCAAAGCTATTAGGAATAACACGTAAGCAACATCTGAATCAAAAGCTAACACAACTAAGGTCACTTTCAATTATTTGTGTTCACAATAGCAAGGGCCAAGTGTTTGAACTGTTCAAAAACGTGTCCAATAGTAACTATTCTTTTTATCCAGTTCCATCCACTTTTTGTTTGCTTCATGAATTCTAAATAACAAGTGTGACAAGTTAAACTACATTGCTTACATAGTTTTAAAGATAGGCACATTGAACTTTAGAACACAGTGTATGATGTACATTTAATGGAGGGATAGTGACTCATGTTGTAAATATTTGTGCAACACCCCTTTACCAGGCCCTTTAAACTAGAGATGGTCACTGACCCCCGTGTTTTGGTTTTGTATTCGATTTTGGATCTGGATTACCTTCGTGTTTTGGTTTTGGTTTTGCAAAACCGCCCTTGCGTGTTTTGGTTTTGGTTTTGTTTGGTTTTGTTTTGCTATTTTCGAAAAAAATACAATTTTTTTGGTCTAAAATAACCTAATTTAGTGCTTCACCAGTTTCTTAGATAAGTGAGGTAATTCTAAAGCTAATAAATTATGAAAAAAACAGTTTAATCCCCTGGTAGGCCTTCCTTAATTCGAACACTTGTCTGCAAATTATACAGACAAACCTGGTTGTCTACCTCCTCCAACTATGATTATTGGCAATGTAGCCATCGTCTTTGGGTGTATATTACACCCTACACTTGTAGTTGAATATTAAAAAAAGCAGCCTGCACAGACTGTGGAACTAGAAAGTAAAATTAAATAGACCACGGTAGTTTGGTGGCTATCTATGCCCCCCTGCCCTCCACTTGTAGTTGAATATAAAAAAAGCAGCCTGCACAGACTGTGGAACTAGAAAGTAAAATTAAATGGACCACAGTGGTTTGGTGGCTATCTATGCCCCCCCCCCCTCCACTTGTAGGTGAATATAAAAAAAGCAGCCTGCACAGAATGTGGAACTAGAAAGTAAAATTAAATGGACCACGGTAGTTTGGTGGCTATCTATGCCCCCCCTCCGCCCTCAACTTGTAGTTGAATATGAAAAAAAAGCAGCCTGCACAGACTGTGGAACTAGAAATTCGAATATACAAAGAAATGGACAAAGGCAGTTTGGTATCTGTCTGCATCAGACCCCCCCCATCCACTTGTAGTAAAATAAAAAAAAGCAGCTTGCATAGACTGTAGAACTAGCAATTCGAATATACAAAGAAATGGACAAAGGCAGTTTGGTAACTGTCTGCATCAGATCCCCTCTCCACTAGGAGTAAAATAGAAAACTATTCAGCCGTTATATAATCTAGAATATAAATAGAAATTGAGAAAGGCAATTTAGTATCTGTCTGCATCATAATCATTAACATCCTCATTAGTGCCCTCGTCACCTCCACAAATCTCTCCCTCATCCTCTTCTATTTCCAAAGTGGCATCCTCAATTTGTGTATCTCCGGCTACACTCGGGCTGTTCAGGTACACATCAGCAGAGCTGCTGAAAGGGCCCTTCTTTATGGGTACACTAACAGAATGCTCATGATTAGACATACCACTGTTGGATGGACTCTCCACAGTGATTGGTGTCATTTGTGAATCAGAGCAAACATTATCCTCTAATGCCTTACTGTTATCTTGCAGCTCGGCTTTGACGCGTAACAGTAGTTGTGCCGCAATTGTAGGCTCTGTAATTTTTGGGGATCTGCCACAAATAGCCAAAGGTGTAGGCCTCATTCTCTCCTTGCCACTGCGTGTGTAGAATGGCATGTTGGCAATTTTTTTTTTTATCGGCACTTAACTTTTGCTCAGTAACACTTCTTTTTCGCTTCAACACAGTAAATTTTTTTTTTTTTTTTGGACTGATTTCGAAACACTGTGTAGTTTGACATTGCCTTGCCCAGATGACGTACTGGGAACACTACCATCAGGACTGGTGACAGAACCTGGTTGCTCATTCTGATCATATGTGGAATTCCTATGCCTTATTGGATTCAGGAGCTAAAGTGAATTTAATTTCTCTCTCTCTGGTGTCTACATCCTTCCTAGAGCATCCTGTATCTGTTTCTGCAATCGATGGATCCCGCATCTCCAATGGTCTTATTAAGAAATGCACCCAGCCTATTCTTCTGCAAATAGGAGCACTACATAAGGAAATGATATCCTTCCATGTTTTACCATCTTCCACTAGTCCAGCCATCCTGGGGTTGCCTTGACTCCAACAACACTCACCACAGATGGATTGGACCACTTCTCAAATCTTATCTTGGAGTTCAAATTCCTTAAAAAATTGTCTTTCACGTGTTCATCCCCTGGCCTCTACTAGCATCTCGTCTGAACCCAAGTCTAATCTCCTTCCAAGCCAATATCTGTCATTCCAGGGTGTTTTTGACAAAGCCAGTTCTGAACACCTTCCTCCTCATCCAGCATGGGATTGCTCTATTAATCTTCTACCTGACCAAATTCCTCCGCGAGGTCGGATATACCCTGTGACGCTGCCAGAGACTCGAGCCATGTCCGAATATGTTTAAGTGAATCTCCAACGTGGATTTATTAGACCTTCTTCCTCTCCTGCTGGGGCCGGTTTCTTTTTTGTTAAAAAGAAGAATGGGTCTCTCCGACCATGCATTGATTACAGAGGCCTTAATGCCATCACAATTAAGAACCGATACCCCATTCCTCTTATCACTGAACTGTTCGACCGTATAAAGGGGGCCAAGATATTCACAAAGCTAGACCTCAGGGGAGCTTATAATCTTATTAGAATCAAAGCAGGCGATGAATGGAAAACAGCCTTTAACACCCGCGACGGCCACTATGAATACCTGGTGATGCCCTTTGGTTTATGTAATGCCCCTGCTGTGTTTCAGAGCTTTGTTAATGAGATTTTTATGACTGTGTCGCTGTATATCTAGATGACATTTTGATTTTCTCCCAAGACATCCAGTCACATCACCTTCATGTGGCAGAGGTCCTCTCACGACTTTGCAAGAATCAACTCTTTTGCAAACTAGAAAAATGCTTGTTTGAACAATCTCAGATGTCATTCCTTGGTTATATAGTTTCTGGCACAGGACTAGAGATGGATTCGGAGAAAGTACGAGCTATAATTGAGTGGCCTCTTCCCTTGGGTTTGAAACCTGTACAGCGTTTCTTGGGATTCCCCAATTATTAAAGACGCTTTATTAAAGGTTATTCCACTATTGTGGCACCCATTGTGTCCCTCACTCGGAAGGGTGCCAACCCCAAATCCAGGCCGCCAGAGGCTTTAGAAGCTTTTAAGTTCCTTAAAAAAGCATTCTTTTCGCCACCAATTCTTCAACAAATTGATGCCTCAAGTGTTGGAGTAGGGGCTGTTCTATCCCAAAAGTCTCACCTTAATCAGTTTCATCCTTGTGTATTCTTCTCCAGGAAATTTCTACCAGCAGAAAAGAATTACGCCATTGGCGATAAAGAGTAACTTGCCATCAAAATAGCCTTGGAAGAGTGGCATTATCTTTTAGAGGGAGCTAGATATCCCGTCACTATTTTCACGGACCATAAGAACCTTTTGTACCTACAATCTTCTCAATGCCTAAATCCTAGACAAGCTAGATGGTCTCTTTTCTTTTCTCGCTTTGACATTCGAATTACATTGAAGCCTGGAGAGAAGAATAAACATGTTGACGCTCTATCTCGAGCTTTTTTTTGTGATGCCAAGACTGAAGAGATAAATCTTCATCCCATCCTGGATCTCAAGTGTCTACTAATATCTGCTCTGACTTCAGCCTGTACACCACCACCCGGGAAGACTTTTGTGCCAACTAATCTTCAAAGAAAACTTCTGACATGGTTTCATTCCACTCGCTTTGCTGGCCACACTGGAGTACGTAAAACCACCGAATTGTTTTCTCAAAATTATTGGTGGCCAAAACTCCACCTTGATGTCAAGGACTTTGTTTCTTCATCTGATACGTGTAGTCAACATAAGACATCCTGTCAGTCACCTACTGGACAATTAATCCCGCTGCCTATCCCGGATAAACCATGGACCCATCTGAGCATGGACTTTATTACCGACCTACCCCTAGTAAGAAATATAACACCATCTGGGTTGTGGTAGATCGGTTTTCAAAAATGGCTCATTTCATTCCACTCATTGGCCTTCCATCGTCTTCAGTTCTTGCTATGCACTTCATTAAAGAAATATTCCGGTTGTGTGGTTGCCCCGCTGAAATTGTTTCGGATCGTGGAGTCCAGTTTGTGTCTAAATTTTGGCGAGCCTTTTGTAAAGTTCTTGGCATCCAGTTACATTTTTCATCATCCGATCATCCTCAGTCTAATGGACAGACTGAACGTGCAAATCAAGATTTGGGGCTAGATTTACTAAGCTGCGAGTTTGAAAAAGTGGGGATGTTGCCTATAGCAACCAATCAGATTCTAGCTGTCATTTTGTAGAAGGTACTAAATTAAAGAAAGCCAGTGTGTCTACATATCACTTACTACCACTCCCCTGGGACTTGCCTAACACTCCTGGTAGGGACTGCCACCTGCGGGTGGACACCACTAAGCCCAAATCACCTTGTGGTGACCCTTGGTGAAAACCATCCGTCCGTTAGACTCCCCGCCATGCTGGGAGTAACATCAAGTTGAGCAGGTCCAAGAGTTTAGAGTACCAAACCGTGACACATTGGCAGTATTATTTATTTATTTTGGAAGTGTCCAATAATCCATCCACTGTGGAATGAGGTCTTTACCTTAGCTAGTAATTGGCATAGCAATTACTCTTTCTCCCGTGTTAGCACTCTTACACCTCTATCCCCCTGAAATCCTATATTCAACTACTCAAAGATCTCAAAGCCCACCTACTATTAATAAGATTACCCCAAAATAGTAAGATCATAGATAAAAATCAGTACAGTTTGAAATGGAGACACTGGGTATGTGTTACTCTACCTCAGCTACTTCTCCCATTTTCAAGTGGTTTACATTGCACAAATATGTAATAGTTGGACAATCGTCTTCAAATATCCTGTGAAATTACAACCCATACCCTTCACCTTTCCATCGAATTGAAATTTAGCACACATTACATACATACTTGAGGCTGACAGACCAAAATATTTTTTTGTATCTGATGTTATTTAAAGTACCCTTTTTTTATTAATAAAAACTTTTGTGTGGTAAAAACCAGGAAACACTTTATCAATGCAATGTATTACAAAGGCCGATATGCACAGTTTAGCATGGTTCAGAAATCCTAGCTGAAGGAACATAGTATTTTCATCTGAATGAGCACATCAGCTGAGACAATGAAGCTAAAATCTCTACTCGATCCCCTCACCAGAAGAACATTCATGCAGGAAATAGGTGCCTGGAACACAGGCATCAAGATACAGTAAATTAACTGCTGAACATAAATAGGAATGATAATTTAGCTATATCACCATTACATTTATGAAATGTGACTGTTGCATTTATTCTAAAGCTAAAGGTGTCAGAGCAAAGCAAGCCATCCATTAGTGATGTATTATTATTACTATTATCTTTGACTTATAAGCTGCCACAAAGGGTCTGCAGCGCCGTACATTACATATACAGAAAACAGAGAACCAAGACACAACATGATACAGAAAGAACAAAATATATACAAACACAGGTGACAGGGTAAAGCTAAATCCGATTATCTCTGGGACAGATAGTAAAAGGGATGGTAGAAATCAGCAAGAAGTAGGCTGAAGCTTAAAAAACAGGGAAAACAGGGCTAGCGAAGCAGGCCAAGAGGTACAGAGGGTAATGGAATAGTAGAAGGAGCACACAAGGAAAGAGGGCCCTGCTCATGACAGATTACATCCTAAAGGGAAGGGGGAGACACAAATAGGGTGGTACTGGGGGAGAGAGCCAGGACAAGGAAGTTAGGAGGAGGACTGATAGACTTGAATAAAGAAATGAGTCTTAAGGGCACGCTTGAAGCCTTTGAGAGTAGATACTAACCTGATGGAACGTGGAAGCCCGGGCAAAGTCCTGAAGACGAGAATGAGAGGAGGTGATCAGTGAAGTAGTGAGGCGGCGGTCACAGGCAGAGCGGAGGGGGCAGGTAGGAGTGTAGGTAGAGATGAAATTGGAGATGTAGGGAGGGGAAGATTGACTAAGAGCTTTAAAGGTGAGGGGGAGGAGTTTAAATTTAATTCTGTAGGGTATGGGAAGCCAATGTAGTGACTGTTGGAGGGAGACTGCAGAGACAGAGCGGCGGGAGAGAAAAATGAGGTGGGCAGCAGCATTGAGGATAGACTTAAGAGGGTCAAGGTGAGAATCAGGTAGACCAGAGAGAAGGAGGTTACAGTAGTCAAGACGAGAGATAACAAGCGAGTGAACAAGGGTTTTCGTAGCTTCCGTGGTGAGAAAAGGATGTATCTTACATATATTCCAAAGGTGAAAGTAGCAGGATTTTGAGAGGGACAGAATGTGAGGCTTGAATGAGAGGGAGGAATCAAGAATGACCCCAAGGCATCGGACTTTGGGGACAGAAATGAGGGTAGTGTTATTAACAGAAATAGAGAGGGGGGAGGTAGGAGAGTCCTGGAAGGGGTGGAAGACTATAAGCTCGGTCTTGGAAATATTTCGTTTAAGGAAGTGTTGGGACATCCAAGATGAGATGGCTGAGAGACAGAAGGAGACACGAGACAGAAGAGAAGGGGAGAGGTCAAGGGATGAAAGATAAATTTGGGTATCATCAGCATAGAGGTGGTACTGAGGCCAAAGGAGCGGATGAGAACACCAAGGGAGGAGGTGTAGAGGGAGAAAAGCAGGGGTCCAAGAACGGAGCCTTGAGGAACTCCAACAGGTAGGGTAAGAGGGGGTGATGTAGAATCATGAATAGAGACTGAGAAGGAGCGGTTGGTGAGGTAAGAGGAAAACCAGGAGAGGACAGTGTTACATAGGCCTATAGATTTGGGAGTTTGCAAACGGAGAGCGTGGTCAACGGTATCAAAGGCAGCAGAGAGGTCAAGAAGGATAAGAACGGAGTAGTGTCTATTGGATTTAGCGAGGAGAAGGTCATAGTGACCTTAGTGAGGGCAGTTTCAGTGGAGTGGAGGGGGCGAAAGCCAGATTGGAGCTGGTCAAGGAGTGAGTGAGAGGAGAGAAAGGAGGTAAGACGGTTGTAGACAACCCGTTCAAGGAGTTTGGAGGCAAAAGGAAGAAGCGAAATAGGGCGGTAATTAGAGAGAGAGGCAGGATCAAGGGACGGTTTCTTGAGTATGGGGGAGACAAGAGCATGTTTAAAAGAGGAGGAGAAGATTCCAGAGGAGAGGGATAGGTTGAGGAGGTGTGCAAGGTGGGAGCAGGCTTCAAGAGAGAGGGAGTAGAAGAGGTGGGAGGGGATTGGGTCCTGTGTGCAAGTGGAGGGGGGAGAGGAAGAGAGAAGGGTATGGACTTCATCTGCAGATACCGGAGTGAAGGAAGAGAAGGAGGGTGAGCTAGCAGGAGGAGAGGGGAGAAAGGAGATAGCAGCAGCAGAGGAGGGTGAGAATGGGAACAGAGTGGGCATGGAGGGGGAAGCGGGTGGGGTAAGAAGGGACTGCTGGGAGATGTCATGACATATAGACTCAATCTTGGCGGTGAAGTGGGTAGCAAAGAGCAGAGAGCGTGGGGGAGTAGGAGAGGGGGAGGGAAGAGGAGGGAGTTGACGGTGGCAAAAAGCCGACAGGGGTTGGAGGATTTGGAAGAAATGAGAGCTTTAGAGAAAGATTGTCTGGAAACAAGTATTTTGTGAGTTTGGTAGATGATGATTATTATCTTTTATTTATGAAGGTGCCGCTAAAGGTCGGCAGCACTGTACATGGCATTTACAGTAGTATACAATATGCAAACTGCAATGATTCATAATACATTACAAAATACATTATTAAATTAAGCATTACTACACCTAATAGATAACAGATTACACACAGATATCATGGTAATGAATATTAAGTTATTTACAGGACAGTGAGTACGATTGATGGTAAGTTCACTGTGGATAGGCCTGGGCTACAGACAACAGGACTAGGGAAGCAAGCCTAGAGATACAGAGGGTGATGCAATAGTAGAAGGAGAACACAAGGAAATAGGGCCCTGCATGAGAGCTTACATCTTATAGGGAAGGGGAAGACACAAATAGAGTGTCATGGAGTGGGGTAATGGAGGTGGTAGCAGAGGCAAAGGAGGTAGGAGGAGGGCTAATTGGCTTGAAAAAAGACGTGACTTTAGTAATGTTGGTTTCAGGAACAAAAGTCAGATTGAAGTGGGTTAAGGTGGGAATTAAAGAGAGAGGCAGGGTCAAGAGAGGGTTTTTTAATTATGAAGGACACAAGAGAATGTTTGAAGGAGAAGGGGAAAGTAAAGGATGAGAGAGATCATTATCATCATAATCATCATCAACATTTATATATATAGAGCCAGCAGACTCCATAGCGCTTTACAATTGGTAACAAACATTAATAAGACAATACTGGGTAATACATACAGACAGAGAAGTAAGAGAACCCTGCTCTAGGTTGAAGAGCTGGGGAAAAGTGGGAGAGGGAGCAGAGGAGGTGAGAGGGGATGTTGTCAAGGGGGCATGAGGAGGGGTGTCAACATGGATTTCATCTGCAGGTACAGGAGTGAAGGAGGAGAAGGTTGTTGGATATCAGGGGGATGTCAGTGGAAAGGAGGAATCAGCAGAGGAGAGGAAATGGGGAGGGGAGTGATGAACAGATGAGAGATAATGTCTTGATATATGCAACTGATTTTTGAGGTGAAGTGGATAACAACGTCCAGGGCACAAAGCAAGGAGGGAAGGACAGGAGGGGAGAGGAGTCAGTTGAAGGTGGAGGCAGAAGTTGGAGCATTGGAGTGAAAGGAGAGCCTTGAAGTATGACTGTTTAGAGAGAGATAGGGAAGAACTATAAGAGGAGAGGATGAACTTGAAGTGAAAGAAATTAGTATGAGATTGTGACTACTTCCAGAGTCATTCAATGGTACAGGAGCATTTTTTGATGATAACAGGTAAGCTTGAAATGCCATAGTTGAGCCAGGGATGATAAAGGCTGATAGTGACAGCTGGGGCAACAGAGCGAAGAGCAGTGGTGTGGGTGCGATGGTAAAGTGAAACAGCATGACTGGGGCAAGAAAGGGAAAGATGTGAGTCCAAGGATGAGGATAAAGTGGTAGTATCAATGGCATTCAGGTTGCACCTGGTGAGAGTAGATTTAGCAGAGGTGCCTTCTGCCTCACAGCACTGGGGTCATGAGTTTGATTCCCAACCATGGCCATATCTGTGTGGAGTTTGTATGTTCTCCCCGTGTTTGCGTGGGTTTCCTCCAGGTGCTCCAGTTTCCTTCCACACTCCAAAAATATGCTAGTAGGGTAATTGGCTGATATTAAATTGACCTCATTCTGTGTGTGGGCATGTTAGGGAATTTGGACAGTAAGCTCCAATGGGGCAGGGACTGATGTGAGTGAGTTCCCTGTACAGCGCTGCGGAATTAGTGGTAGTATAAATTGGTGATGATGATAATAATCATAATGATGGTGATAAAGTTGGGCAGATGCTAAAAGAGTAGAGAGAGGGAAAGGTGAGACAGTACAAAGGTAGGAAAAGACCAAATCATGGGAGAAAATCCATTGAGAGAGACTGAGGGAAGAGGAGAGGGTGAGAAGTTTGGAGGTAGCAGGGTCGTAGGACAAGCCCCCAAAATAGAGAGCAGCAGGAGAGGTGGTGTCATCAGGGGATAGCTAGGTTTCAGTGTTGACAAGCAAGTTGAAGGAGATAGAGACTAAGAGATCCATGGAAACCAGTTTGTTGCATACTGACCTGGCATCCAAAGAGCACAGGATAGAGGGAGGGAAGGAAGAGGATAAAGATAGGGTTGTTGGGATTGCTGGTTACAAGGGTTTTGAGCGAGGGGGGTGACAGGGAGAGATGGGGGAATAGGACAAGAAACAGAACAGGAAGGGAGCCCACAGTTGGCAGGGGAAGGTTTAGGGGAACTATGGTAAGAGAGAAGTTAAAATGGGGCTGATCTGAGGGGCAAAGATAAGAGAGGGAGTGGCAGGAGAGGGAAGGAGCAAGAAGATGTAATATATTTGAGAGGGGGGTAGAAGGCTGAGAGGTAGGTAAGAACAGAGGGTAACAGAGAAAAGGACAGCAAGGTAGACTACAAGGGAATGGGGTGGGGAATAGAAAGAGAAAGGGGAAAATGAGGAACCAGGCAGTGAGGAAGAGCAGAGGAGTAGAGGAGAGACAGTGAAGAGGAAGGATGAAGAGAGGAACAAGGGGAACATAAGGAAGGAGTGAGAGGATGAAAGGTACAGAGGAGCAAAGGATGATAATTCTAGAAAGAAGCCTGAGATTGTGAATTGAAAGTATGACTGTAAAAGAAGGGAAGTGAAAGGTTGGTGAGGTGAGGATAAAAAAAAAGGTAAAGTGAGTGTAGGGAGAAAATGTAGAAGTTGCAGAAGAAAAAAGTTGTGGAAAAGGGAGAAAGAAAGTATAAAAGAAGTTAAAACAGTAGTAATAAGACATAGGTGAGTAAAACAGAGTAAGGTTTGACAGTGCAATGCAGTAATGTGACAGAGAGTAAATGAGACACTTCAAGGTTAAGATAGACCAGAACAGTTGCAATGAAACGTAAGCAGAAAAGCAGTGGCAAAGCAATAGTAAAGCAAAAGCAACAACATGACACACAAATGTTATGGAAAGCAACGATGATGATGAAACAGTAGAATGAGGTTAGCGAAGCAGACCATGGCACACTTATACTATGGTAGAGCAATGCTGTGGCTATTGCAAGACATTACAGGAAGGTAATTGGCCAGTGCAGTAATATAGGAGCAGTAAATACTTAAATGGAGCTTAAATGGCTTCTCATAACCAAGTTATTATTTTCCAGGATTAAAAGAAGCATATAAAGAGAAATAAACACATTGGTGGGTTATGCTATACTATAGCCTTCTGCATATTATTTCAAATAAAAGATAAGATAGATGTAAGTAAAAAACAACCCAAAATGTTATACTGTTTTACTGTACTGCAGTTTTGTAATTAAATTAAAGTAAAATCCTGATATTTGATGTAGAAAAACATATACTTGTTCCTGATATAGATGATGACAGGCTTTCTTGAGATTTCTATATAAGACATTTTTATCTCCATAGTATTTCTGTGTCCTTTCAGATGCTGCACAGAAAGCATACTAGTAGACAGAGCAAATCCTACAGGAGAAACATAGAGTAATTTAAACATAAAGTTAAATTAGTTTGAGTCTATTGTGGATTATTAGTGGAGTTTTCTCGGACTTTACTTTCTTCTAATGATATAAATTACAACCACTCCCTATACCAGCAGTATACAAATATCCAGTAAGTGACAAGGAACTAGTACTAAAAGAGATGATTTAGTTAACATCTTGCCAAGCAGCCTTCTTTGTACATACATTACTGCCTGTAATACTCAAACATGATTGCATATCACTAGTTATTGATAAAATATCTTTATTAAAGCTCGACTGAACAGTATTTGCTGACCGCATTCTAGTTCTTTTATAAATTTTAGGCAAAACCAAGAAGCTACATTACATAAGATATAGTTTGCAGCGTTGGTCAGAGTCAATGGGGTTTCTTTCCATATTGGAGTCTGATTTGATTATTTGATCTGAATAATTATTTCACAAAAAGCCAATGCCGGCTATCATGCTATTATCGAGATTGAATTCTTAGAAAAGTCTATTCAGCAAAGGACAGCGCATTATGCGTGTCCATTGCTGAATAGACTGTTAATGAGATTAAGTCCATTGCCTTTATCTTATTAAGGTTAAATAAAACAATTTTCAGAAGTTCATTTAGTAAATACCCCATAGCTACCTGAAGAATGCTTTTGCAATTTATCTCAAGCCACAGACAATCACCAATGGTGTCAGAAAGAGAAAGCTTACGTTTGTGCTTTGGAACTGTTAGTGATAATGGTTCTTTGAAGATGAAGATCAACACTAGGCTTCACCTCCTATGATTTATATATATTCAGCTTGGATTGTGTCTTTTCCTCCCAATGTAGGCCCAGTTCTGCTTATATGATATAGTCCACTGTTATATTGTCTGATATGTTAGTTTCTTCATTTGACAATATGTCTATTACCATTTCAATAAAATGTTTATTTGTAAACAGTCATAATTGAAACAGAAGGCAACATTGTTAATAGATTAGCATCACGAACTCAGGTAGCAGCAAAGAATAAAATGTAGCAAGTGCAAAATAATTAAGCGTTTGTTTTTTTTCATACTTGAGATGGGGGAGGCAAAGATAATGAAACAGGAGGTGATCAATACATGCTTTTTTTTTTAAATTTAATACATGGTATAAGTGGCCTTTCAAGTTTGTTTGTAGATACATAGATAATTAGTTTTTATTTCTTTAGAATATTAGTATTACTAAGCTGTTTTTATAGCCATACACCAGATAAATACCATGTCAATCTTTTAGATCAGGGTTTCCAAACCCAGTCCTCAGGGCTCCCCAACAGTGCAGGTTTTCCGGATCACATGTGACATAATTAGGACCACCTTTGGATCTGTTACAATGTGTCAGTCAGTAATGAATACACCTGTGCTCCAGCAAGGAGATATGGAAAACCTGCACTGTTGGGGAGCCATGAGGACTGGGT